>NW_022639587.1:784881-798885 GCF_010583005.1 Odontomachus brunneus | reverse complement strand
GAGAGAGAGAGAGAGAGAGAGAGAGAGAGAGAGAGAGAGAGAAAAGGAGCAGAGAGGCAGAGAGAACGAAAACATCGGTCCATTGATAGATTGATAGTTTGATCGTGCTTCCGGGTTGGTGCCGCGTTCTTCGTGGATTTGTTTTCGACGTTTCGTGAACATTCCAGCTCACTTTTTCAGGAGACTTCTTCAATAAAGGAACGACCTGAGACTGAGAAATCGATAGTTACTAAAAGTTTTCAACCACGTAACCGTATCTAGCTATGCATTCCTCATGATTGTCGATTAATTTAGACAATGGAAACGTGTTTTCTGAAATAATTTCTGGATATTAAACAGTAATGAGAAGCGCATGACTGGTCGAAAATGTTTAGTAGATACTGCCCAGAATTTTTAGCAGTAACTATCCATCTATTGAATAATCCGTGGAAATGACTAGACTCCTAGTGAAAATGATGTCTAATAGCACTTTATCTAAACTCTCTTTTGCAGAAAGAAGAGTTTTAGAACTCTTCAGAACAAAAAAAGAAAAATGTTATTAGATATTTGATACTCTTTCTCACTCTTTCACTTCCGTTAGAGACGCTCCGCTCACGGGAAGAAAAAGTCACGGCAGCAAAAATCTATACGTATGATAGCTGAATTTTATTGTAATATACAGATATCTAAAAATATAACTGCTAGTATAGGAAGTTTATATTTAGATATAAAACCGATATAGTAGTAATAATAGCAAAAGTTTTAATTATAGCAACAAGTTTTTGGTTAAAGCTGCAAGTACATTTTCAGTAAACCACGATCAGCTGCGGCAGTAAAATTTCGTTTTTTCGTATTCTTTCCCCCTCTCCCTCTTTCTCTCTCTTTCTTGTTAACATGTCGGCGCTATCTATTGAAATTCAACGTCGCGTAAATCTGTGGGAAATCATTGTCTATCTTTTTCTCTCGTTCTCTTTCTCCCTTTCTATTACATTTATAATTAATAATAAATAATATAATAAATCCGATCAAATATCACATCAGTGCGTTATGTTTTCGTGCTGCATTTGTCTCTGAGTGAGATGAATGATTGACTTATAGCGAGGTGGAAAGGGGTATCGCGCGGTGTGGTGGAGCGAACGCGTAGAGTCAGTGTAACGGTCTTTGTCGTGGCCGCGGAGTGGGAGAAGGCCGTCGCCGCGGCCGCGAAGTGGGAGAAGGCCGTCGCCGCGGCCGCTGGTGTCGTCACGTACGCGCGTGATATCTCTAGCCAAAACAGACTAACGGAATGCGGCGTTGTTTACACTCATGCGTCGCACCGCGACCTACGCCACAGCGCGCTAGAAGGTTAGTGTCGTTCGATCGAGCGCGCGGATCGATACAATCGTTAATAACTCCGCTTGTAAATGTCGTAGCGACATGAAACAAAGACCATTAAAAAGGGAAAATCATCGCACTTCCGATGGACGTAAGCTCGTGCTTCTGCGGGATGAAGATCAAACAATGCAATCATGTGAGTACGAAGAAAATCGATTTTTGTGTTTACATTAAACTGGATGATGGTAATTATTACCCAGGCTTGATGGGATATTACTGAACATTTGGTTAGGTATATCAATAAGAATACTTCCACTTTACTACCTCGTCTCTTTTTTCATTGATTTTAAACAGTGGAAGTAAGATTTTATTGCAAGACTGTAGTACACAAATTTGTTATACGCTATATCAAATTCAACTTTCCGTGTTTGCGATAGTGGAATTAACGACAACGGCATATTGCGTCCCATGACATTGTCTGTGTCTGTGTTCGCGAAGTGCAGCAATAATGGGGATAGTCGTTACTATTAGCTAATTCTTTCAGTGAGATTTTACTAATTGCAGTGTTATATTTATAACCAAATCATTAGTTGTAAATATAGCATTTCAGTGAAGAACATTGATTTTAGGGAGTAAACACGTTCCCCTATTCTCGATTAATTAACAGTCGTGAGAAACATAACTAAAAACGAATGCGGCTGGTCGAAAATTTTTAGCAATTATCGATCTAATGAATAATAAAACATCCGCGCGGATTTGAATGTATTCCTCTACACAAATTTTGCCTCAACATTATCGTTTATTATTCAATATATCAGGGGAAGAAAAAAATAAATTGTTAGGAAGTCTAAAGAAAGTTTGTTATGCATAGAAAAACGTAATTTCTCACTGAGAAACGAGAGGGAAGAGAGAAAGAGAGAAAGAGAGAGAGAGAGGGAGAAGGATGAGAAGAGAGGGGATGGATCGCAGCAGAGATTAATCACGGAGCGATGTTAGTCGAAGTCCGTGCGTGTCGCGTTTTCTCGAGACAAACGACTGCCGCTGGCCACATTCGGAGATTCTATCGGTTCGACGATAAAACCGTCGGGTCTCCCTCGCCATTCTATTTGTAAGGGCGCAACCCTCGCTCTTACCCCTTTTCCCACATTCGTCCTCTCACTCCAGTCGAGCTCCCCTCTTCCCCGTCCGCCTCATGATGTTTCCTCTCATACTTGTCCTTCCGTAATCCGCATTCTCTTTCTACTCGCTTCTTCCTCCCGTTTTACACCTCGAGACGACCGACAGTCAGTCTTTTACGGTTGCTGGTGAGGCAGCACGATTGAATTTGTAAGCTCGCTCGTGCGGGAAGAACTGCGTCTGGTCCCGCGTATGCACGTAGGAATATCGGCAGTAAGCAAGCCGAGCGAATCGTTTGACCGTGACGCACGTCCGCTGTCGCGAGGTAAGCGATCGCCTGGCTCTGTACGTGGTCCTCATGTAAACGCCGATCAGCGTCACTCCGGCTGGCCGGCCGGCTTTCGGAGATACGCGAACGGAACGTGTCCTCAGCGGTGAAACTCGAGGACAAAACTCCGCCAATTCAGTCATCGCGTCCGTGATGTCATTCACGTGCTGCCAGCCGAGAGTAGCTCGCTCACACGCTACTCACGAGGACCACGAGCAGATCCATAAACCCGATTGGATTTGCAAATGCGAATTCATCGCCTCTCTCTCTCTCTCTCTCTCTCTCTCTCTCTCTCTCTTTCTATCTCTTCGTGACAGTAAACGGATGAGCACGAAGGCGATTTGTGTACGGCGTTTGATCATGGAACGCACGGCGCGGATGCGTTTCTAAGATCGAATGTGGACACGAATGCAAATTGGTGCTTGTACAGAGACGACGTTGGCGAAACTGTGTATTTTAAGTGGAATCTTCCCAAAAAAACGATTGCAGTTGATACTTTTATAGTGAGAGAAAGAAAAAGAAAGAAAGAGAGACTTGGTGTTCAGCATACTTTCTATTTCATAGTCACTTTCACCTAAAGAAATATAATCTTATTCTTAAAGGATATCCTAGTATATATGGCATCAAGAGAAAAAAATCTTTTACAATCGAAAAGAAGATATTTTAAGCACGATATTCTTAAAGTTAGAATCTTGTTATTTTATATCTAAATCTAAATATTATATCTATTTTATATCTTATTTTATATCAATACTAATTTTGTCCTTAGTAGAAATTTCTTTTAGTAAAAGGGCATTCTGCGCGCTTCTGGTAAATATACTTCTTTTGAAATTCAAAAGGAAAAAAAGAATAATATCTAGTAAATTCTCGCAATTGATATTTCACTTAAATAGAAGAGGAAAACTCTTCCAGTAAGAATTTTCGCGAAGAATATGGAATTACAGGAGATAGTATCTTGCAACTGAAAATATGTTGCTGAATGTTGTTATATTTAAAAGCAGTAAAAGTTAGAGTGTTTCTACTGAAAATCAGTGAGTATTCATTGATTATCGGAAATACTCTTTTTATTGATTCAATTGAAAATATCTGTACAGATTGTACTTCAAAGAGCAGAGAGGGATTGGTACTTTCTGCAAAATTTTATAAAGGAAAATAGTCTGAAAAACATGACTCTCGTTTTATACGTGATTCTCCCCCCTCGTTGTGCATCCGAGAGTTACCTTATTTTTCACTGCATACTTTTCGCGCGTGTCAATTATTGCGACACATATGCGACGCGCTGATTTAATTAGCTGAGGGTGCTCTATACGTGACAGTGACTTCTCTATATGTGACCATATAGAGGAACATCAAACTGAGTGAATAGTTTGATCGTAAACGCGAGCGGAAATCAATCTTACTTGAATCATGACCGCGAATGCAAACCTTGCTCCATACCTCTTAGTGGCGTGCGGACTCTTTGACGAAAGTTTAATTAGTTCACTCGGGATGGATTATCCATAATCGTAGTAATCGAGTAAATTCAATTTACATATTTCTTCCCTCTCCAATTTTCACCCCGCGCATTGTTCCAATCGCAAGTATCGAGCTGAACGTAACCGCACAAACAAGATTGGATTTGCAAACTTCGGATAGAGGAATATGTACCGATCCCTTGTACATAGGCGAACATCAAACGCGGGCAAATCCAGTGAGCCGTTTAACTGTGAAGAGCAGAAGCTCGACTTAGGTATCGCGGCTTGAACGCGCAAATAGATAGCCCAGATATTACCCTATCTCCACAAAGGCGCTATTTATTCGCGCGCAACACGTTCGGAATAAAGTCAATAGTACTTGAGCGAGCGATATCGATGTTGCGTATGCGAACGTGTACCTGTTCGCAGTGGCGACGGTTGTGACTTAACAATATGAAATTGAATCAATGTTTGCAAAGGCTATCGCAATAAAAGGGGAAAGAGGAAAAGACAGAATTCAAATTGTGAGAAAAAGAAAGTGAGAGAGAGAGAAAGAGTTGCTTTTTTGTGCGAGATTTCATAAAAATGTCATTAATTTCTGGCCTCGTCTCCTACGCGATATCACTTTTTCGCGGTTTGCGCATTTTCACGGATAAAGGGATGGCAGTATTTCATTTATTTACGCGGAGCTGCGCGTCCCTATTTATAAATTCATTTTGTAACAGGGAACGTACGAGTCTAATGCTAAATACACCGATGGACATTAAAGTAGCGGGACACGGCCGCTACGTCATTTGATGCGATGCACCGTAAAAGGACGAGCGAAACGTGGGCTCGCATGCAAATGCAGCTCTGTATGGATCTTTTGGCACGAATTTTTTTCTCACCCTCTTACCTCCCTTCTCTCCCCCCCCCCACTCTTTTCCTCTCTCGTCTCACGTGATCTTCATTCTTCGTGTTTATCCGCTTGCACGTGTATATCACGTAAGTACAGATACGTGGCGCCCAATGCGCGAAATAGATCTGTCTATGCACATCGAAGGTACTTCCATTTATCACGCTCGGATCTCACCGCCTTCCGTTTCCACTCGTGAAAGGAGCTAATGCTCCTTCATCCATTCCTTCAGTGTCGACTGGTCTTCCAACTATTTTTTTCATCCGCTCGACAGGCGGTGAAGAGTGGCGAGAGACCGTGTTATTAGCATGAGAAAAGTCCTTTTATTCCCACCCTCGTGTGCTCGTAGCACAGAGCAATAAGTTCTTCATTTGGCCAACGAGAGATATCTGCCGTTTACGCACGCGTTATGAAATATGCGCGAGATTAAAGTTATTTAGAGCGGCGCGCGCGCACGGTAGTAAAATAATGATTGATCGTTGAAATTCACAAATAACGATATCGCGTGCCCGCTCATCAACCCCTGCGTGAAAACTTGCACAGTCGAACTTTCGGAAATTATCGGTAGATCTGTGAGTCAGAGAGAGAAAGAGAGAAAAGGAGGGGGAGGGGAAGTTCGAATGGCCGAAATTCTCGATATCAGCGGACATACGTAGGACCCTTATAAAACCGTTATCGGCGTCGTTAAACCGTCGAGTCTAATAGCGATTTCGATATACTTGGGTTCGTGTCCCGGTCCCCATCGCCGGGATATCCGCCCGCGAATCCGGGTCCGGTAGACACCCTCTTTCGTGACCTGTCGCAGGATTTGCCGCTCCAATAAAAGGATTAACGGGACGAGGGTTAATCCTATTGGAAGGACCGCTCTCACACTCTTCGTGTTCTTCCCTCCCCCCGACTGCTTCGCGCTCCTCTTCTCTATCCGTATTACAGCTTCGCCGCTCTACCTATATCGCCGTCTGATTAGTGGCCCCGTCTCGTTCCATTGGACGCGAGCTTCGACGCCGATAACGAACAATTATTTTCGTTTAAAGTGTAACTCCGTACTTACGCGGAGCACGTGTCTCGATTCGACCGTCTGCAACGCAACGGCGAGTGAATCGAACGTGGTATTAGTCAGACATATCTTGGTAGCCAATTGAAAAGTTCTATTGATTGTTTAACCGGTAGACGTCACGAAACATAATTAGAGACTCTGCAATTGTAGAAGTTAAGAAACTTATATGTAGCACAATACGTAATATAACGTAATAAAACGTTTAGTGAATGGAACGTGATATTAATCAGACATATCCTAGTTACTGATTAAAAAGTTCCATTAATCGTTTAATTGGTAGACGTCACGAAATATAATTAGAAACCCTACAATTATAGTAGTTAAGAAACTTATATACAACGCAACATAACGTTTAGTGAATGGAACGTGGAATTAGAAATCTGCAATCGTAGTAATTAGTTATCCTATTATATCTTCTTCAGGGGATATAAATGTTACACTGAGAAAAAATTGTTTGGCATTGTTTATAACTATAATCATATAGAGAAATTATTATCATAAATTACAGTCATGTGTGTGTGTGTGAAAACTATATTTTTTAAATTAATTTTTTAAATTAAATTATATTATATAATTTTAGTGATAATAACCTTATATGCATGTTACTAATGACGTTAGAACATCCAAAAAATGGTTAAGTTTAAGAACCATACTTTTAGTTAGATCAATGTATCTTTTTTCTCAGCGTAATACAAAGCACAATACAGCAAGTACATGAATGAGGCAAACTATTCCTATCATAAAGGACGGGTATTATCTCATTGTTATTTTTGTTTTTTACGATGTACACGTTCTATCGCAATCTCGATATATGTTGTTGTTTACGCATGGCTAAAACAAAGGAGTCCCTGGCGACAAAGGCATCTCCGTATGTATAATAACACTCTGTATATATAATAACATTTGCTATTCTCACTACATTCTACAGTTATAGAAGAGTATAGTGAAAGTATTATTAGGCACATACGCGAGGAAAATGCCGTTTTCGTCACAGACTTTAACGATTACCGCTAACGGTTGTCATCGCGAAAATAATGCACTTTAAATTCCAAAATTTCAAAATTTGTACACGAGAAAAGTATTGTAGTAAAAATTACAATAAGATCTTAGTGTTCTTTGGCCATGCAGAAAAAATATTACAATCGAAATCACCATATATTTATTTAAAAATGTTATGTATATTTGACTTTTTACTACAAAATTATTGCAATTACTTGATTGTTTCTTTTCGTATTATATACCAGACAGATCGTCAAATTTATTATTTCTATTGTAATTTATACCATAATTTTAGTCCAGCTTTACAAACAACGTTGTAAAGAGAAATATAATTTTCTTACAACATAATTCTTACTGTATTTTCTTCGTGTATAATGTTAATATTACGATATAGGGAATATGAAAGTAATTAATAAATAATAAACAGTGCTCTAAAGTATGTCTTGCTGGCTGAGCTGGTCACGTGACTGCGGTAACAATAACATACGTGTGTACGAAACCGCCGATCATGACAGTCGTTGACGCGCCGGTAAACGGAATGAGAGCCGTGATTCCCGAGTTTTCCGAATTGATCGAATTGTTCGTAGTGCGCGTTACGTTATACGTAATCTTCATGCTAATATTATTTTGAGCAATGGTAACATGTCGAGATCATATAAGGGTGACTACTATTATTTAAATTTATTAGTTGAAAAGAGAAATATACAGTTATTATCTTCTTTTTGATATGTTTATATCTTTTTTACATAATTAACCAGGAAAAACTTGTTTCAGGTGAGACGGAGCTTGTGGCCACAAGTTGTGTACGATTCCCGAGAGGTGCTATTTCAGCGCATGCGGGTGCCGTACCGCAGGATCCGGTTTGGGCCGAGCGGGGTCGGCTCGAAGGTAGGTTCATAAACCTCCCGTGCAGTTCCACTGAGCCCATTGCGAAAACTGAGACATAATTGTCCAAGTAAAAATCCTTGAATTATAACGATCGTAAAAGGCTAACACGCTTGTGTCAACGCGTATTTTTCTCCCGAAGTCGTTTGACAATCATTTAACCAGTGATGCTATCTTTTGTTGTTTCAGATTTGTAGCGGAACGCGGCCGCGTTCTTGAGCTGCTAGTGTTTCGGTGAGTCAACAAACAAAGATTTACGGTAGTAGTTTTATCGGTGCGGCTGGAGTTTATAAAAAAAATCGATGCTATTTACTCAGTTTGTAGATTTTTGCATATACATTGAGAGAAATAAGTTGTTAATTTCACTATAAATTTTAGTCATTTTTACATAGACTATATTTATATATTTCATTGTTTCCTCTAACAAAAACAGAAACAAATACGTACAAAAGATTATTATATAGATAACGTTATAGTACTTATTAAAAAAATTCTCCCGATAATAATTATATTACTCTATGATTACAATGTTAAAAACACCAGCTTTTCTCTCAGTGTAGAGTTTCGCATGTATGTGCTTGTGCCGTCTACTGAAATATACCACTGGAAGTAATTAGGGAATCGTTTTTTTTTTAATAACCGTCATATTTACCGGAATCCTTGAGTATTTTTCTAAAGATGCCGTTTTTTTTATAGCTTTTTTCGTCCTTCAATTTATTATTTCAAACTTTCAATTTATTAACCTTCACTAAGCTTACTTATATGTATGAATAGTTTGGCACTCGTTATATATTTTACCCAAGATGTAGAATTACTTGACACAGAATTATCCATTCAATATGATTCCCAAATTATTTCAAGCAGTACATAATGTGCACCAGAACTGTGCACCAGAATTGTGCAGTAGAATTGTACCACTACGTGGAATTTACGATTACTCTGCTCGCAATCAATCTTGCAATCGTCGCGATCGCTTATTTCTTAAATATTCCACACGTGACGGATATTATTTCAGTCGAAATCGTCGCTAAATTCGACATTATTGCTTGATTACTTCAAGCGGTGTGAAATGCGCACTAAAACAGTGCGTTAAAATTGTACACAAGAATTGTAATATTATATCTCATAATTGCACCACTACATGCAAACTTCACGATTACTCTGCTCACGATCCATTTTGCAATCATCACGATCGTTTATTTCTTAAATACATAGATTATAATATCATTTCAATTGAAATCACGGCTGAATTCGATATTTTTGCTGTTAAGGGGATGTCGGACATGAAAACTTTACCGACATAACATTGACTTTTTTTGCAAAGTTTTACATCTTATTGCTTGCACAGAATTACAAACGCTTTTACATAACAAAAGTGCATGCAAAAATTAATTGGAGCAGCAAACATTCTGCAGGTTGTACATACCGAAACTGTGGATGCTCCAATCAGGAAAATTTCAAAGATCACTAGTACACTTTCAAAATTTAGTATCGATGCCAAAAAGGATACAAAAAGTTTGCAGAAAAGTTTATGATTACATGCGGTTAAGTTTCATGACAACTATGATAAAGTAGAGCGAAAAATTAGTTCACGGATATTTTTCGAGATGGCACCGTGCTTTTATCGCACTTTTCACAACGTCCGAATATTCAGAGTGTAAATATATAGTTTCCTCAAAGCTCACGCAACTGTTTATCGCAACGACGATAATTGAACAAACGAAGAAATCGTAAAGAAATTATCGTAACAGCACGCCCGAGTTGCTTTCCTATGCGTAATAGCATTAATTAAATAATAATCGAATAAATTAAATATTAACCGAATAAAGAAGTAATAATACTCATATATTAAATAGTAGTGATAATATTATCTGCTCGACAATCGTGTGATAATATCCGCGAATAGATAATAAAGAAATAATGATGATCGAATAATTGGTAATAACAATACCTGGGTAACGGCTCTAACAAAAACAAAGGCTAGGTAAACCGACTGTCGTAACGTCCCGCTCGGGCCGTTGACTGAGCAGCGCTGGGGTGGGGGAGGAGCGCAGCCGGGTCATGCAAACACGCGTGCGTGCTTGAGCGTCACACTATAGCACCATCCAACTATCCAGGCGAACGCATTGGAAGTTGCCGCGTTATTTTCTAAATTATTTCGCGCCGATTTTTAATACCGCGTTTCGCGACAATTAATACGATAATTAAAACAAGTTAAGACGCGTATTTCTCACACGAGCAGGTGTTGCGGGCTTTACCGTGACAGGTAATTACCGCGTTTTATTTACTTTTTTACTTGTTAAGTAGAAAAACGTCGCGATCGAGTTCTTCAATGCTAATGAAATATTATTATCATCCATTTAATATTCAACTATTATTCCTCCTTTATTCGATTATTATTTAATTTATTCAGTTATTATTTAATTATTGCTATTACGTATAGGAAAGCAACTCGGGCGTGCCGTTACGACAATTTCTTTACCTTGTCTTTAATCAGCTATTATGGCCGTTACCCAGTTATTGTTATTCATTGTTATTACCGATTATTCGATTATCGTTATTCAGTTATTATCCGCTCGCGGCTATTATCACACGATTGTCGATCAGGTATTATCACTACCATTTATTATTTGAATATTATTACATTTTAGAACAATTATAATAATATCTGCTCGATAATCGTGTGATAATAGCCTCGAGCGGATAATAACTGAATAACGATGATCGAATAATCGGGAATAACACTGAATAACAATAACTGGGCAACGGCAATAATAACTGATTAAAGACGAGGTAAAGAAATTGTCGTAACGGCACGCCCAAGTTGCTTTCCTATGTAATGACAATAATTAAAAAATAACCGAATAAATTAAACAATAATCGAATAAAGAAGTAATAATACTCGAGTATTAAATGGTAGTGATAATAATATCTGTTCGACAATCGTGTGATAATATCTGCCAGTGGATAATAACGAAATAATGATGACCGAATAATCGGTAATAACAATACCCGGGCAACTACTCTAAAAAAAATTCTAGGCTCCACAAAGGCTAGGTAAACGGATCCTCGTAACGGCCCGTTCGTACCGCTGACTGAGCGGCGGTTGGGATGGGAGGAGGGGGACGCGACCGGATCATGTAAACATGCGTGTGCGAGCGTCACGCCACAACACTCTCAACCGTCGAAACGAGCACATCAGGAGTTGCCGCGTTATTTTTTAGATTATTCTACGCCGATTTTTAATACCGGGTTTCGACTTCGCGACAATTGAGGCAATAATTAAGATAAATTAAGACTTGTACTCCTCACGCGAGCAGGTGTTGCGGACTTTACCGCAACAGGTAATTACCGGGTTTTATTTACCTTTTTACTTCTTAGATATAGAGAGATCGAGTTCCTCTTCTCAATGCCGATCAAATATAATCATCATCCATTTATTATTCAAGTATTATTACTTCTTTATTCAATTGTTATTTAATTATTTTTATTACGTATTGGGAAGCAACTCGAGCGTACCATTACGACGATTTCCTTGCTTCGTCTTGCTGGCGTGTGTAATTAATTGATACCGGATATTATTATTGTCGATTAGATATTAATATCATCATCCATTAATATTCATCGGGTATTATTACTTCTTTATTCAACTATGATTTAATTATTTCTTATTGCGCATTGGGAAGGAACTCGAGCGTGCCTTTACGACAATTTCTTTTCCTCGTTTTGCTATCGCGTGTAACTAATTGATACTAAATTATTAAATTACTACATTAAATTAAATTTCTGTCACAGAGGTCCAATAGAGCAGACGCAGTCACACGACTCTAGAAGGTACGATGCCTGGAGGATGCTGCGCCGGAGGATCTGGCTCAGGCCGAGCGGGGTTAGCTCGAAGGTGAGCTTCATTAATTAACATTTGTAATTAGAAATCCGAAAAGATTGATAATTCTCTTTTTCGAAATCGAGATCATTTGAATCGAATCAAAGATCGCGTTAAATCGTAATTACACGCGGGGAGAATTTTTTCTGAGTAATATCACTACTTGAAAAATTTGTATTCGTTCTGATTAAGAGATATATTTGTAACGTTGAGAAAAAGGAAAGTGGAATATTTCAAGTGCGAATGTATTCCGAAAAATTCTTCCAGCGTGAATAATATCACGTTTATTTTTTTTATCTTTCAAGCTTTTTCACTCAAATCGTGATCAATGCACAAATTTAATCGGCGAAATGGCATTTTTCTGTTCCAGAAACGAAAGCAGAACGTAGCTACCCTGATCGGCGGTTTGGTGAGTCAAAAAAAGAAACATTGATAATAGAAAGTCTTTCGATGTAGTGCATGCTTGTTGAATCAATGCGATTTACTTTGCTGTAGTTGTAGTATGTGTACGTGTCGTCCAATAAAAATCACACTGCTCGAAACAAATAGAAGATGGCTTTTTCAAATAATAATATTAGTGATATTGATACATATTTTACAATGATACATATTTTAATTTGGCAAATAAATTTTCAAATATTTTTCTCCCAATGTTTATATATTTAGAAATTGATTAATTTAGATTATTGGTCAGTCGATTTTGTCGGAAGAAATTTTGATTAATCAAACTCCAACGCTATCTGATAGATGCTTAAAGTATTGAGTATACGCTCTGAATATTCAAAAATTTATAAAATTATTCAGTTTTATTGAATGCAATCTTCCAGGAGTCTCGAGCAGTGCGTAAACGCGCAAAGAGATTGCGCCAACGCGCAAAGGGATTGCGCCACACATGCGTAATCACATCACCCCGCGTCATGAATCTTCTGCCGGTCGTTAATTTTCTTAATTTTCTCTCTCGCGTGAGTTTGGATCGCGATTGCATTTCATAAATTAGATTTCATACTTTGTTATTAAGTAAAATTCGATATCGTGCGATACCTGTGCGAAGCGACCTAACGTGATTATAAAAATTCCTCGCAAATTAATTTTACGATTGTCGGAAAATTTTCAGGTTTCAATTTTTCACATAGAATTAGAGTTTCCTAACGCGAGACACAATAGAGACAATGCCAGCGAACTTTGATTTCTCGCGAAAAACGCGATATACACAAGTCAGGCATACGAGCAGTTGTTTGTTTACCTACGCGATACGTGACAAGTTACATCGAACGAAGACAGACATCTCACGCGGTAAAATTTTTTCGCGTAAATTTTAAACAGAATCTTTATCTCTACCGTCAAAATTTTTTTAGTTTTTTATTTTATATTCATGTTCGCGTTCGCTATTATTAATTTGATAGATTTGCGAATTTCACCGGATCGTATTTTCGGAAGAGTCGCGAGCGAACTTCGCAGAAATATTGCGGAGTTATTATCCGCAAAAGTATTGCGGAATTGTCTTCGCAAAAGTATTGCGGAGCTGTTATCTGCAAAAATATTGTGGAATTGTCTTCGCAAAAGTATTGCGGAGCTGTTATCCGCAAAAATATTGTGGAATTGTCTTCGCAAAAGTATTGCGGAGCTGTTATCCGCAAAAATATTGTGGAATTGTCTTCGCAAAAGTATTGCGGAGCTGTTATCCGCAAAAATATTGTGGAATTGTCTTCGCAAAAGTATTGCGGAGCTGTTATCCGCAAAAATATTGTGGAATTGTCTTCGCAAAAGTATTGCGGAGCTGTTATCCGCAAAAATATTGTGGAATTGTCTTCGCAAAAGTATTGCGGAGCTGTTATCCGCAAAAATATTGTGGAATTGTCTTCGCAAAAGTATTGCGGAGCTGTTATCCGCAAAAATATTGCGGAATTGTCTTCGCAAAAGTATTGCGGAGCTGTTATCCGCAAAAATATTGCGGAGCTGTATTGCAGCTGTACCATCGAAACGTTACATTAGGGATATTCCGTGTCGTACATGAGAATTTCGCACAGATTACTTCGTCCACGCATCGAAAGATTTCGCGAGATCGGCTTTAGCATCGCGTGTTCCCTTCGCTCG
>NW_022639587.1:778451-784871 GCF_010583005.1 Odontomachus brunneus | reverse complement strand
GTATTGCGGAGCTGTTATCCGCAAAAATATTGCGGAGCTGTATTGCAGCTGTACCATCGAAACGTTACATTAGGGATATTCCGTGTCGTACATGAGAATTTCGCACAGATTACTTCGTCCACGCATCGAAAGATTTCGCGAGATCGGCTTTAGCATCGCGTGTTCCCTTCGCTCGCGAATTCCGTTTTCTTCGTAAGCGATTCGCGTCGCGCGTGTATCAAAGCAATATACTACTCGATCGGACCGTTGTTGAATTCGTCGTACATACTCGTCCTTTATCCGAAAGGCCGACATTTCTTCGAAAACGCAGTTCGCGATATTTCATACGCAATTCGCAACTCGGATTGTATTCTCCAAGAGAGACAGGATTTTTCGTGAAACCTTCGTTAGATTACCGTGGTCGGGAGTGAATTACAGGCGACGTGGGACGCGAGGACCATTGCAGTGTCAGATGCAACGACAGGATGGCTGGTGGACCCTGGACACCGTGGGACGACGCGCAATGGTGAGGGCTCAATTTAGACGCTCATATAGTAGACACAAAGCGTCACTTTACGTAGATTGCATGTACGTAGACGTAAATCGCATTGGGTCCGACGGAAAGTAAAGTAAGAATTGGAATTTGCAATTCGCCGGAGTTATGTAAGAATGATCCAACCAAAAAATTTAGCTTCGAGATTTTTACAATAGTTTAACTAGTCAAGCTTTTCCATTTCTTTAAGAGTACTGACTAGCTCAACCCTTAGAAAAATATGCAAAAAGACGCAAGTAGTAAAAAATTAAAAAAAAAACTGTTTCTTAATTCATTTCAAGCATTTATAAGGCTTGAATTTTTTTATTTAGATTAAAAAGATGTGAATGGAGTATCTATTGATAAAAGTTTATAATTTTTTGTATTGGATCATTCTTGCATAATAATGGCCAATTGAAATTTCGACTCGGTAAGCTTTCTTCTTGTCGGATTATTTCTTGATGATACATTAAACTGATATATTTCAACATGTCATATTTATATGCTCTGTATATGTTATATATGCTTTTTTATGCTCTATATGTTATATATGCTTTTTTTATATTTTATATGTTTTATGTCGTATTATATACGACATACTATCTCTTCGGAGATATTTTCTTATACATACGCGTTTGTTGTTGACGAGACGTTAAATTAAATTTCGACAAATTAAATTATTAAGCCGAGACTCGAACCGAAATGTTTTGATTCCTTCTGTAAATTATTAAGCCGAGATTCGGACCCGAGTGTTTTGAGATTCCGCTAAACCATTAAGCCGAGATTCAAACCGATGTGTTTTGAGGACCTGCTAAATTATTAAACCGAGATTCAATCCAATTTCGTTTTTCCGCTAAATTATTAAGCCGAGTTAGTTAAGCCCGGGATAATTTTTGAAAGTTTCTTAAAGAAATTTTCGCGTCTGCAAAAGTATATTTTCGAAAATGATGTAAAGTGTGCGTATTTCTATTTGCATCGTCTCTTGGATGACAATGTGCCTTAATGTCACTCCACTCACTTAGCAGCACGCCCAGAATCTTGAAAATAATTTCCCAATATTCCAAAGTCGCGCCTATGACGTTAGATCCATCGTAGCATATATTCGCGCATGCCCCTATCCTGCGTATGGGCTAAAACTCGGTCATCTTCAGGTTAGGTCATATAGTATTAGCATGTAAAGCATGTAATTCTACTTATAGGGATAATAGTTTTTTAAAGTAACTTTCGCTTTCGCAAAGATGTATTTTCGAAAATGACGTGAAGTTTACTATTTCGTTCTGCATCGTCTCCCGGATCACGTGGAATGCTCCGCTTCATTTTCGCACGTACTTTCACCATGCAAAAGGGTTTTTAATTTTGTGGAATCAGCACGAGTCAATAGTTTTACAAAGGTATTCGGTATCACGTCAACGATGTTTCTCAACAAATTTTACTTTGTGTTGACTTTGCCAAAATACTTTTGTATAGTAAAAGTACATGTATAAATGAAATAGAGTATTCCTGCCTTAAAGATAAAAACGATGTGGAACTATTGCTATCGTGACACTGATTTCATTTTTCAAAAATTATAGCGTACTGACTGCTCCAATTTATATGATAAAATTACGTGCGAAAATAAAGTGTAACATTGATCAGTGCGAAATGCAAATAATATCTCAAATTACCGTTGCTAATTATATTGAAAACTCAAATAATAATAATAACGTATTTTTCAAAAAATTTTTCACAAACTACGCTTGCGCCTACAACACTCTTCTCTAAAAAAACTTTTTCTTTGATGCACTCAGTACACAAGCGGTTTGAAAAATTCATCAGAAAAGTAGCAAAATCCTATTTTGGGGAGAATGCGAATATCGGCAACGTGTCATTCATATTTACATAACGTCTATGTGTAAGAAAATTGAAATTACAACGTAGCACACACACTTGCATAACATCTGCGAAAAAATGATAGCGGTATCATGTTAACGCCTATTTGACGATCGTTTTTATTCCATAGGTATCTATGTATACATAAATTCGATATCGTCGGTAAATGATGATAACGTTTTCATTTTTTGATGATCGCTGTACGTTATCGACGCTTATCAAGTTCGTCGCTCGTTCGGCATCCCCTTAAAAGTTAGAATTTTCGTGAAAAAAAACCTCGTTTGTTGACAAAATATAAACACCCACGGAACAGGATATTTTTTCTGTCTCTTTCTCTCTCTCTCTCTCTCTCTCTCTCTCTTTCTCAATTTGTTGGAAATGCCACATTTTTTTATTCGCGATTTTACACACGAATTGAACTTGCAAGTAAATTCTCGAAATACTATAATTTATCGCGTACTTTCTGCTCAATCGTTAAACGTTGCAAAGTATTATCGCAATCGCGCGTGTAATACAGTGAAATGCGTCGATGACTGGACGCTACAAAAGCTGGATGCCGAAGACCTGAATGTAGACCTAGACGGTTGGTCGCGAATATCAACGTGCAATAGCGAGCATACAATTTAAACGCTCAAACAGTGTTATGTTACGTAGTACATGCAATGTATACACATAAATCGCATTGATTGCCGAACACGAAAGTTACCGCGCAAAGAGTGGCAGTGCAAAGTTACTTGAAAAGAATTTAATGCAATTTAGATCCCTGGCGCGCAGTAGCGCACGTCTCTAATGTCCAACAATATACACTATTGACTAAAAGTTGGGAATCACCTACTGATTTTCCGTAAAAGCAAGAATCTCTCGATATGTTTTGTTGGGATTTGGTGTTATTGCTTAAACTATAAAATGTAATTTTTAAGGGAAATAATATTATTAAAACTGCTCTCTAAAATTGTTGTTCTCATAAAACTTCTCTGTTGTTTAATTCACATAGTGATTTCAAACTCTTGGCCGACAATGTAAATTTGAAATATGATCAAGATTTGCATTTATACATGCGTTGTCAATCTTTATATTCGCTAATTGAGGTTAATACTTGATTAAATATAAAAAGTATAAGATAGTGTACAATGAGATAAAGTAAGAATAGGTAAGAACACAAAAGTAAGAAATGTTTGAATATTCTGGCGTGATAACGCCAGAACAACAACATTTGCAAGTTGAGGTTAATATTGAATTAAATATAAAAAGTACAATTAACACAATTAATATAAACTAATATAAAAAAGTATAACTAATATTCGGTTAAATATAAAAACTATAAACTATTTTAAAATGAAATCAAATGAAAACAAGTAAAAGCATAAATAGGTAAAGCGTAAAATGAAAACAGATAAAAGCAAAAGAGTAAAAAGTGTTTGAATATTTTAGCGGGGTGTACGAATAACGATAATAATGTGTACATATTTCGCGTGTGTATCCTCATATTACATACGCATACTCATATTACATACCTGTAATATGAAGATACAAGATTATCGTCTGACATAGTTGGTGCGGCGTGAAATATATGGCAGCCGTGCTCGAGAGGAAGTTTTAGAAAGAGAATCCATGGGGATCGTATATCGAAAAACGATTAAGAATAACCAAAGCGCGCCGAATATGAGCCAGCCGTAAATTTTCCCAGCAGGATTTGTTCCATTAAATGTGGGGATTATTATTATCGAGGAATATTCGCAGGATTTCGGCTGGTTGATCGATCGTGTCGTATTATGTTTACAATGACAGCAGTCCCACGGTACTGTATCGGCTAAACTAACGCTATCATGGTTTAATTCGATTTTAATTGTTGCAATACAATGCCTATAATCCATCTTGATGGTATTTGCTTGATAAAGGATATTTGATCTGCACAGGTCTCCCCTATCCTGCCTCTCTCTCTCTCTCTCTCTCTCTCTCTCTCTCTCTCTCTCTCTGCTTCTTGCACTATCTTTCTTTCTCTCTCGCTCTTGGTCTCATTCAGTGTAAAATCCTAAATAAACGAAATTCAGTATTGTTACTTTCGATACAATTATTTTACCGAAATCGCAAAAATTGCGACCAAGGAATTAATATGAAATTTGATCAGACTGACTTGATGAAAGATATTGATCTCTTCTAAAACTTTAAACGATTTTGTTGATGTTTGTTTTCTTGATAGAAATTCTTTTCTTTCTCTCTCTCTCACTTTCACTCTCCCCCTCCTCCCCTCTCCCCCTCTCTCTCTCTCTCTCTCTCTCTTCTCATTTCTGTGAAATAAATAACAATGCAAAACCTTACGCTGTACACAAAGCCATATTGTTACGCGCAACTCGGTAATTCATATCAATTAATTCCCATCGTGTGCGAGAATTTTCAATGTCGATTTTAATTTTGCGCCTTTCAAGTCAGGCGTCGAAGAAGAGAGGCCGCATTGGCATGAGGGCTAAGAACGAAGGTGGAGTAAAAGTGTCGCGATATTTTATGGGGAAAACTCTTCGCCCTTTCCCGCCTTAAAGCCGCCTCTTGTGTTTTTTTTTTTTTTTTCTTTCAATGGCTTCACTCTCTCGCACTCGACTCTGTCCCTGTCGTTGTTTCTTTTTATCTCTTTTTCTCTCCTTTTCCTTTCTCACTATCTTTTTCTCTCTCTCTTTCTCTCTCCCTCTCGTATCCTTCGTCGCCACCCTCGAAAGCTCTTTCTGCTCCAGATATTCGGGCCGGGAAAGAGGGCGGTTTCGGGTGGTTGTAGGTGGTTTGTGAATTACGAGACGTCGCGGAGAGAACGCGAATAGCGTGGAAATTGTACCGAAGCGATAATCCAACGTTCGGAATGTACGTAGTTACCGCATGCACGGTGATATACACGCGCGCACGTTCGCCAAGTGTAAGAAGATTATAACTCGCGCGTAGGTGAAAACAAACGACTCGAAGGTACACACGTAATACATTTTAAGTCGCGTAATAGAATCACGGGCGCACACATATTGCCGTTCGCGACTGCCGTTTTGATTTAAGCACGCGACTAAATCATATCTGCCCGAGATATAAGCAGTCTTCAATTAATGGTGCAATCCAATCGTCGTGAAGGAGGAAATCGTCATTGACGGCGCGCGTCTGCATCAGCGTTTAGGTATTTTGCGAGGAAGGCGTAGGAGTTGATCGAAATCTCAATGTGAATATATGTACGGGCTGTTTGATGGTAGTTGGCAAAACGCTTGTGTATATATATGTAGATTAGGTCAAACTAAACACAAAATTCCTCCATCACTTTGCGAACAATCACATAAAATTTGGAGTTATTAATTAAAGACGATTCGTAAATGTGTGATCACTCGCGAAATGCGGTATAGAGTGTCACGGTAAGCATGATTTCCATTGTGTGTTTGTACATTGGATCGAGCCGAACAAATTAACATAACTAATATAAACGAATGTAAAAAGTATAACTAGTATTTAGTTAAATATTGAGAGTGCAAGAAAGTTCTATATCATTTTTGAGTTGTAAATTAGAGAAGATTGGCAAATAATCGACCATTAACTAATTTCCTTTTTATAATAATTATTATTTTTATAAAATTATATTATTAAATTATTATATAATTATATTGTTATATTATTATATTATTAAATTATATTTATATTATAATAATAATTAATATTAACAATTCAAAAATTACGTAGTTATTTGCGAAATAGTAGAGAACTTTTTGGTTCGATTAGACTTCATATACAAGCACACAAAGGAAATGGCATTAAGTATCACATCTTGCATCGCGTTGCAAGAGTAATCATTCATTACTCTTACTTAATAAAGAACTCAAAATTTTACGTGGTTGTTTGCAAAATGATGGAAGAATTTTCTTCCTAATTTAATCTAATCTACATATGAACGTTTTTTCATTCATCATTAAACCCTCTATAATATAGCATATTTATACAAAAAGCTATCCTTATATGCACTAAGAAAAGAAAACTTTGTCTAAAAAATATCAGGTATAGATATCATATAAACTATTATCATA
>NW_022639587.1:770175-778441 GCF_010583005.1 Odontomachus brunneus | reverse complement strand
GAAACGTAAAGATAGTACAAAGTAATAAAACTGAAATGCGACTCTTAATAATAAAGTGCATTAAAAAAATTAGTTACTCGCATGAGAGAGAGAGAGAGAGAGAGAGAGAGAGAGAGAGAGAGAGAGAGAGAAAGAGAGAGTGAATAGAAGAACGAATTACGTGCGCGTTTATAGGTCTAGTAAAAATGTTCTATTACTTTCAGAGTGTGTATCGAAGTTTAGTCAATTTTATCGCAAGAAAAGAAAGTTAGAAATAAGAAAAGCTGTCCTTTTGTACATAGACTAAAATTATTTCTTTCATAAAAGAGACTTCTCGTAGATATTATTGTCCATAAAGTCTTGTTATGCCTTCCCGATAAAAATTGCCGATATAAAAGAATATTAATAAAAAAATGCACATATAACACACACACACACACACACACACATACATACATAAGGAAGATAACACACGCGGGTATACAGCGAACGGACGTGACGCGAGTGAGAAAGAGACGGACAGACGCGATCGATTGCGTTAGATAAAGGCACACGTAACTTCGGAGGATCTAGGAAAGTCGCGTGAAAGTTTGTACGTCGCATTTCAATACTTCTTATCCGGCAAAGAAGCGAAAAATTCCGGACACGCTTCAGCCAGCACTTTTTTGACGTCGAAGTTTACCGCTGTCGCCGCGGAGAGGGGTTCATCTTGGAAACGCATTTCCGGTCGAGCCGACAGCCCTCCGACCTTTCTTGCTGAAACTTGGACATTCTGTCCCTCGTTTCGGAAAGACCGAATTCCAGCGAAAACTTTTCGCCGGCGTCGCGGTAAACGCGAAACTTCTCCGCTTGTTTCTCTGGACGAGGCGTTCGCGTCGTTGGGCTTGACGTTCGCATCCGTCCTACGTACGTCGCGCGACTCCTGGTGTGGGGTCCAGTGTGGGAGATTTCAGCGATTACCGTGACCGTTCGTGATCGATGACGGATTTAACGGACGCAAATCTATCGATAACATTACTGCACGTATAATTGCAAATATATTCACTTGTAATCGTGTTTTTTCAAGTTTAGTATTTCATACGTTGTCGTGGGCAATACATGGTGCTCCTGTTAGCTTTTTCGTTGGCTTAGACGAAAACTCCGTATCTAAGAACTTCGTGTGTCACGCGACTATGAACACGGTGCGTTCGCAAACTTTGACGCGCGATAAAATGGGAAAGTTAAGTAATGTAAATAGTAAGTTCTATCTGAACTGCAATTTAATATCTGGTTGGAGGAAGGAGTCGTGCGACTCCCGCGATTTCCCCGACTTTCTCTTCGAAACTGAAACTGAAACTACACGTGTACACTCGTTTGCACAACGATTTTCACAGATTTGTTTCCAAGTGAAACTGGCACCGCGTAAAATGATCATGATTGCCAGCCATTACTCACGGACTTAGTAATCGGTTATGATAGCAACCGAGCTGACAATACACGGAATAGATAAAAATATTGATCCTTTATTGTATTTTGGTCCATTAGAAAGGAGTATAATGAAGACACTCACGTTTTTCTTAAACCCTCTGTTCCAGTTGTGACGTCAGATGTCTCGTATATTATCACCTTGAGTCGCATCTTAATAGATTACTTTGAAAGCTCGTGAGTACACAGCAAAAAGGAATATTTTTGTTTGGAGAATATCTTTATTAGTGACATTTTACAAATAAGATTAATGTTAAAATGAGATTATATGGCCTTGAACAAAGATTAATTAGTCAAGACGTATATAGTCAAATTAACACAATTATTTTCTCATATAAGCAAGAATATCAATATTGTTAATTATATTTGAGAAAATGATTATGTTAATTTGATTATATTCGTTTTGATTGAAGACAAAATTTATCTTCATTCAACGCCATATAATCTTATTTTAACATTAATCTTATTTTTTAAATATCGACTATAAAAATATTTTCCAGACAAAAATATTATTAAAATTTGTTCAAAACGATGTCATGTAAAATAAAATGCAATATAAAATACTGTATAATATGAAATACATGATATAAAAACGTGAATGTAATTTTTATTAAATTACATTTTAAATTTACTGCTGTATCAGTGTAACAAAAAATTTCCATTATTCTATGATGTAAATTTAACCTCAGAACTTTAAACATAAAAAATTACGTAAACTCTGAACATGGAAAAATTTTATCCAATACATTTTTATTTATAAATTTTAAAAAAGTGATCGAAATTCTTGTTTTCTCAATCAGTGTAAAAAACATCAAGAAATATGAATCTATTAATGTTTCTGCATTTCACTGAAGTTGAAAAAAATTATAATAGAAAAACAAAACACATGGTTTTAAAAACAGTAACGTTTTAAATATTAGTCTGAGTAAATTTTATTCCGTGTTTAGAATTCTAAAGTTAAAACGATTTATTCAGTAGAATATATTCGCTTCGTTAGTCTCTCTAACCGTGATAATCATAACAATCTCTCTAGGAATATAATAAAAAATTTATGCTATTGTATAATGCAAATTTAATGACTAATTCAATATAGTGCATTAGCGCCTTATGAATACGATTAAAAAAACTATAGAGTTCCCGTCATCGATTGTCGCGCGTTGTGATAATAAACGATGAAAGTCCATCTGGGTAACTTGACCGCGGGAAAAATATATGAAGGCCATTGTGTGAACGAGTGTACACGGGGAAGTGATAGAGTCGTGCCAAATTAATTTAGAGTAACGCCATTTCGCATCGTCCTGCTTGGACATGCTGAATCCCAAAATATCCGTGTACTCTCGCAACGGCGGAGTTTTCTATTGACGAAATTCACGGTAGATAAGGGCGACGAGCGTAAATAAGCGATCGCGCAATAACTCGCATTAAGTCCCGGAACTGCTATAAACTTTTAATCATAGCGAATGACATTTCGCTTTCGAAATATTACGCGCCTCCCGTCTGCTCCGCTCTCCGTCTCTTCTCCGTACCTTCCATCCCCCGCTAAAACTTGAATGTCCCACTCGACGTCGCGGTAGGACCGAATTCCAGGGAAAACTTTGCGTCGGCGTCGCCGTAAATGCAGAACTTCCCCGTTCATTTCCATAAAGCCAGTGCCACGTCACTTAACCTCGGCGAGAGGGTATATATATATATATATATATATATATATATATATATATGTGTGTGTGTGTGTGTGTGTGTGTGTGTTTAAGTGCACACGTGGTACGTACATACGCGTTTATATATGTGTATCGCATCGCCGTCTCCCGTGCCGCGTTTGTCTTCATTCGAGCCGGTAGCACGACAGAGAAAAAATGGTGCGGTAAATGGGCGGAAAAATGGTCGGGAAAATGGTCGTCTTCGCGATTACCAGTAAGAGGAATAAATCGTGCGAGCGCGCGGCGCTCGCGCGCAACGGCGCACCGAATCGCTCGAATTCCGTTAATTTTACGCGATCGCGAACAACGCGCTTGCCCCCTTTCAACGATCGTCCGTTACTCGCCCGACCTCGTCCATTACGCGCTTTACGTGTTTTTCAAACACCGGCTATAACACGTGGCTTTGCGCCATTTAGTAACGTAATACGCGTCGTTATCGGGCATTAGCGGCCGACACATTTGCCGATACCATCGATTCTGTACTTTTTAATCACAGGTGTATTAGCTCATTTATTTCCGGCGTATTTCTTAGCTCTGCGTCCGTCAAGAGGCTCGTTGATCATAAAACGTGCACAGAGTGCTTCTCAAGTACCGTTCAATATTTTGGCAGTTGGTTCTTCAGATCATTTTATGAAGAACAGTTCATGTAAATATATAGTCTCCAAGGTCTCGTTTCAGAAATGCAGAGTGTTAAAAATTCTATACGAAATAAATAAAACAGCAAAAGTCATTAACAAAAAGAAAACAATAAATTTTTATATCAGTACCGTATCACACTAATTAAAAAGCACATAGCTGGTTGGAGATAAAATATTAAATTTTGAATAAATTGCGCATCCAGTATTTACAAAATCAAGCGCATTAAAATATTAATATGCAAATATCTTTTGAACTAATCGAAATTGAACGTTATCGAAATCTTTTTATAGTATCTTTTTATAGACGATTAATAAAATAATGAAAATCTATAAAAATAAATTGGATTCCGCCCATTGGCTTACATAATTCGGGACGGTAATGTACTATCCGAACCTCGTTTCTACGCCATTGATTTCTTACAAAACGGCCACTATAGGTCAAAAATAAAGGTAATATCCTACCTATCTACTGGTCTGAGTTTGAAAAGGAAACCTTCCGTTTAGGAGCTATTAGGAAAAAAAGCGGTCATTTTATAGAATTTTTAACTCCCTACATCTCTGAACGTGATTCTCTCGAGACTATATTCTCTTAAAGTGAATCAGTAAAAATGTTTCTGGTTGAATCACAGGAAAAGGAATATGTCACCGATAATCTATGAGTATTCAGTGATTTTCAATGGAAGCATTTCCACTTTACTGTTTTGTCTTATATCTCACTGATTTTTTCAGTGGAAATAGGATTTCATTGCAAAATTTGTACTATATAAATTTACTATACCAAATCTAACTTTTTTTGCATTTGTGGCGACGGAAATAATGATTTTCATGTGCCTTGCAATGACACATCGTGTTTTTGCACATCAATAATAAGGACAGCCACTGTTATTAACTAATCATTCATCCAAAGAAATATTTCTTTATCTTATTTTTAACGAAATTCCTTTATATGTGGTCTCAAGAGGATTCTTCAAAAACTATAAGGAAAATATTCTAAGTAAAATATTCTTAAAGTTAAAGAAATTTTGTCTTTCATTTACAATATGAATTTTGTGTTCTTAACACTTTTCCGGTCACGAGTTAACTCGTGCTTGCATTAGTTTGTGAAGTCTTTAAGCCTAAAAGCAACATAGGATTTTATAACAACATTCTAGATCGTATTCTTAGTTATCTTAGTTTAGATCATTTTATCTTAATTTAGGCTAAGATTCTAAGTAGTACATATATACGAGATAAGCCGAGGCATTTCAACACTCATTTCTTACTTCGACCGTTCCTGCTTTTCTCTATGCTATACGTGCCTTTTTATTAAACTGTTCAATCAGTATCCCCAGAGACGTGAAGATATATTGAAATTTATTTAAATACTTTCATTTTATATTCAATTGCGGAAAAATAACCGACTGCACGAGATAGTTTTGGGTTGAAATAGTCAGTCGGCAAAGTATTAATAGCAATTTCTTCTTATAAGAAGGCATTTTGCTTCAAGTAAACATATCCATTTTGAGATTCAGAAGAAAAAATGAATAATATCTTGTAGATTTCCGTGGTTAAGAATATACTTTATTAAAAGAGAAATAATCTTCCGATACAAATTTTTGATTAGAATGTGGAATTAGAGGAAAAAGAGTATTTAGTGTCTTTTAGTATTAGAATATGACAAAAAAAATTTCGGCATGTGTGTCTACTAGGCACTATTGTCTTCCTACAATAAAAATTTAATATTCGCAACAACAACCACCATCAAGTTTCACTTTTAAACGCCCATTTATCTCACTTAGAATATTATTAGAATATTATTATTTTGGTTTTAAAAGAATACTCTTGAAAAGTTACGTATTATTCCCTTAAGAATAAGATTATATTTTTGTTAAATGTTCCAGTAAAATATTTTACCGATTGTTATACTTATAACTGAACTAACAGTTGTAAGTACAACATTTCAGTAAAGATACGTTGATTACAACTTAGAGGATATACTAATGTGAACTTTCTTCCATAACATCACATAAATAATCAACTTTTGGAATGTTGGGCAATGTTTAAGAAACACCCGGTGTACTCTACTGTATATCTCCCTACATCGTTTTATTATTCTCTAAAACGCGCAGCATCACCGCCGCGAAGGCGAAGTTCGCATCGTCACACGGGAGGCGACGTCGGTCATGATTGGTGGCTGCGCTGGCAAATTTTCTTAATACATGACGCACGACTTGATCCGTGTTGACAAAAAAGGTGCCATTATAACGAGATAGAATTGACGTATGGCGGCGCGATACCGTGATGGATGAGATACGTAAGGCCCGGCTCGAAATAATTTTTTCCAATTTTTCATGAGGCAAAACGTTCGACCGGCCGGGACGATAAGGACTCCCGCATAAATCGTGCTGCAAGAGCGTGGCCGCGTTATCGAGCCAGCGACAGTATGGCCGAGCGAGCGGCCCCCCCTGATAAAGTTGTGTCATTTTTATCGGCGAGTCGCTCGCAGGTTCGTTAAAAAAAGAGAAAAAGAGAGAGAGAGAGAGAGAGAGAGAGAGAGAGGGGGAGGAAAGAGAAAAAGAAAAAAAGTGAAAAAAAAGAGTAAAAGGGTTGAGTCTCCGGGGTCAGGCTCGTCAGGGCGGATTATCAGGAACGGGCTTTGCGACGGGCCCGTGCGATTATCCGCGCGCCGACAAAGCGCGGCAAATCTCATTTTAGAAAGTCGCGCGCGACGAGTGTCAACCGCGCTCTCCCGCGGCGCGCGCGCGTCTCGATAAATTACAGCGCCGTGCGACCGATCGATCCCTTTGTTTCGGACGCTTCGTTTACAGCGCGCGCCACGCTGCTAACGAGGACGGAAATAAAACCGCCCCGATTCCCGCGAGTCTAATTTCATTGTCGCGTGGACGCGCGAAACTGCATTTCGCGTTTATTTGCTTCGATAACGCGTCGTTCCCGGGGAGGCCGAGCGTTTTTGCGGACAGTCCGACGAAAAGCTGTCCGCGATCGCGGCGGCGCGCTATATAATTCAGCGCTCGCCGTGTGCCCAGTGCGGAAAGTGAATCGTTTCTCACGGGGAAATTGTCGGACAATAACCACCGGGATATTTCTCGCGTGCGAACGTTGCCTCGCGCGTCACGACCAAGAGGCAGGCAATTAATTACGGAACAAATCACGCGACGATCGGAATCGCGGGACGATTTTACATCGCTTATATACTACGTACGCTCGCTTACATTCGCCGGATTTAACGTTTAACATTCGCTGTCACTATGTTTCTATAAATAGCCCCGGGTCCCTTTTGTGCCTCGCTTAGCCCGCGGCCGTGTTAACGATATCCGGCTTATAGCTTGAGTGACGCGAAATCTCGCATCAATTAACAACACCCTTCATCCCTTTCCTTCCTCCCCCCGTTCCTCCCTCTCTCCCCCTCGCGCGCCTCGTTAGCATAGAGTACCGTAACCGCTCATAAATTAACGAAACAATTAGCCTTAACGCGCCGTCGACGGAATCTTATGAAAATGCAGGACAAAACGCTTCCCTGGTCTCACGCGACTTCCGCGGTATTCGCGTTACGGTGGCCCTCTGCAAATTCCGCCCGGTGGAAAGCGGCTCGGGGGACGACGGGGGCGAAACTGGCCGGGATTACCGGGTCGCGGGCGACGACGGAGGGTGACGGAGGAGAGCGAGAGATAGCGGCAGAGAGAAAGATAGAGTGAGAGGGAGAATGTGGAGAGTGGGTGAGGGTCGAACATTAGAATTCATGCGGAGACATTTGCGGTCCGGTTCCTAACGACCGGGTGTAAAAAGCCGGCCGAAGCCGCGAAGTGGAAGGCGCAGCAACGGGAACGGCACAGAGACAGCTAGACGACCGGGAGAAGGACGACGGTGGAGCGGCGACGCGGAGGGGCGCGGTTATGCGGAATGAATAAAAAATGATGTGTTTGAAGGGAAGGAAAACGAGAGGGAAATGAGGGTACGCGCGTGAAATCGTGCCGGCGTTACACGGCTCTGCCGCCGACAACGTCGACGACGAGAACGACGAATCGCACGCGCGCAATCTCATCGCGAGTCGAACGGACGATCCTGCCAGGTGCTCTCCTTTTTTCTGTTTCTTTTCGGGCTGCTTCGCCCCTTCCCCTTTCCGCCTGCCCGACAATATCTGAATTTCATATCGTTCGTTTGAACAATTGAAAGACTGGGCATTACGTGGATTTGCAAGTCGCACTTATAACGAAACTTCTTTAATACCGACTTTTTTGAAACAACGTTTCTCGCAAGATAGCGCGGCCCGCCCGACCATATCTATTACTACTGCCGTGAGTGATCGCACCCGACGCGTGTAGCTGCCGCCGTCTGCCCAATCGCGTCTTGTGCTACTGTCCATGTGGCAAGTGACCGCGCTCGACGCGTGTCGCGGCGGCTTGCTCGGCTGCTTCTATTATTGCTGCCCAAGTGATAGAGCGATCACTTGACACATGGTATTCCATACAAAAGACACACACACACACA
>NW_022639587.1:761994-770165 GCF_010583005.1 Odontomachus brunneus | reverse complement strand
ATATATATATATATATATATATATATATATATATATATAATCTCATCTTTAGCGGAATTCTATTATAAATGGCATCAAGAAGATTCTTCTGTAACCAAATCTAAAATATTCCAAGCACGGTGCTTTTAAAGGCAGAAGAGTTTTGTCTTATATCTACAGTACAAGTCAGTCTTGTTTTCAATAGAATTTTCTTCTAGTAAAAAGGTATTCTGCTAAACATATTTCTCTTGATTCAAAAGGAAAAAAAATTAGAACGATGGTAGTAGATTTATAGTCTATTTCGTTAAATTCGGCAAAAATTTTCGCACAAAATATGAGATTAGCAGAATAGAATAAGAATAAGGAGAAACATCTTGCAATTCAAGTTCTTTTTCTTTAAATCTATGGATTTCGTTTAAAGAACAGCTTTGAGTCTATGGATTTCGTTTAAAGGACAGTTTTGTAAAACATTAGGTAAGAAAAGTTTATATTTTTATAATTCAACTTTTATAATCGCAATGTCAACAATGTTTCTTAAACAAGTTCGAGTCCACAGAATTCTCTGGTTATATTCTTACCTACAGAGAGTTAAATCTACTATAATTAAATGAAAATTTTATACATTTTTTTATTTCTTTTAAACATCATATTTATATCTGAAACAAATACAGTAATTGTCTCATAATTCAATTACTGTTTTTGATATATTTTAATACAATTGAAAAATATTCCAGATAATAGTTTATATTACCTATATGAAAAACAGTTAATAAGAAAACAAAAATAGATCGTCTTAAAAAATTTCAATAATCCTAAAAAGCATGAACTTATTTTGACTCAATATTTCTATTGTCTTTAATCTTATCCTAATATTCCAAAGATATTCAGCGTAGAAACCTGGCTGAATTAATAATAAATAATCATATCTTTTTTTATTGTTTGTCTTCTCAATGTTATATATTATAATTAGTTACTTATCTAATTTATTTTTTTCGTTATCGTTAGAATATTAGTATAAAATTATAGACATACTGAATCAAAATTATTTCATATTTTTTAGGATTTTCAAGGTTTTCGGGGACAGTTTTTCGGGGACATATTTTTGTTTTTTTATATTTCGTACTTTTTAATTATTTACTAAAAACTCGTTTTTAAATCTAGTTAAAGTTTTCGGAAAATTGGTTAAAAATAAAAATTTCATCTTGTATCTCTCGATGGTCTCGAATTTTTAAGAAAGTAATAGAATTATCAAATTTCCAAAACTCGTTTGGACAAACCCGAGTAATGACATTAATTTAAGAACCATGTAGATGACATACTGAGTCGCAAACAATTTAATTTTAATATCTAACGGCTCTCGAGTTATGAGGGAACATACGAAGAAAACACGCATACAGGACAAATTGAGAACCTCCCTTTTTTGAAATCGGAAAAAGAACCGTGTATACATAAGCACGTTGATAATATGTAAGCAGTCTGTATAGATGTAATCTTAAAATCTACACAATGCCGTCTATTATGCGCTATATCTCTCTGTCTAATTGATTTGAAGTGGTTGACAATTTCCTATGATTTTTATTGCAAGCCTCTCAGCCTTAATAACATAAATTCCATCATAAATGTAGAGCTTATACACATCGATAGTTTTACATTTACGATGGAGTTTGTTGACGTTAATAGGGTTGAGATTTGCAGTGAGAATCGTAGAAAATTGTTGATCGAAAATGCATAGACTACAGACCGGACGTAAAGATCTTTACGCCTGAAATGCCACAGCTGCTGTTTTCAGCTCAAAGAGAAAAGAAAAAACTAGTTATATTTTTCCCCTTTTTCTTGTCTCGTTTTCTGCCATTTGGTTGAGCTTTTCAGGATAGTATAGAACTCACTGACTGCTCGACATATGTCATGGCGGTGAGTTAACGCTGAAAAAATTGTAATCGTTTCCGACGAGTTTCCCAACCTGCTCGTCCCGTAGCGACTTTTTCGGGCGCGCTCTACAATGACGTAGCTGTCGATCGTCTGTGATAGCTCGAGCTACATACATTTGCTAATTGTCGAGGAACGTGTTCGCACACAGATGGGATAATGACGGCGCTGCACGACTGGAGACGCGACGGTAATGCGCAATAACGGAACAGGAAGACAGACGCGTCACGCTGGATAAATAAATAATGCGCGGTCAATTGATATGGAAAGTGAATGGTAACTGCGGACCAGAGAGTGCGAAATCATGCAGATGTTGCGAAATACACGGACAGATTGAATATCTAAGCGACTCGCGGCCGGCATACGTGACATTTTAAAGATTTCATTTGTTAATCAACCGACGCAGTACCACGCGCTCGCGGTTGGCAACGGCGGACAAGCGGTGAAAGTGTTAAAAATTACAGTAGTGGAAAAAAGATTGCGTAGCATGAATAAAAGATATCGCGTGGCTAAAGCGAAATAGAGTGTACGGGTGAATTGCAGTTTTGGCGCGCTGTTACATCGTCGAAAAATTTCATACGACGTCGCTGCTTGTGACGTTTACTCTTTCATTAGAACACACGTTGCGTATGCCTGTACAATATGTGTGCGCGTTTTCCTTTTTTCTATTTTCAAATCGTTCCATCGTCTCATCAATAACTCTACACACAGAAAAACTGTATTTAAGTAAATGTTACTTGCTTCCAATACTTTATAAGTTTATATATGCGCAAGTCTATCATAATAATTTGTCACAAACATATCAGGCTTAATCAAAATTCTGGATCCTAATAAATTTAGCATTTCAGTCAAGAATTTTGAAAAATATTAAATTAGAACAAAAATTCGGTTTGTTCACTGCACAAAGCAGAATTAACTTTTTTTTCGATAAAGTCTTACAATATTCTTATAAAGCAATTAAATTCTTCTTTCTTTTGAATACGTGATAATAAACTTTACTAAAATTTCTGATAAATAAGGAAGATCGGCGAGCCAAGATGATTCTACGGATATATTGTTCATGTGCTCTTTTCTTAACATTTGTCTTGCAAAGAACAGTGTATATATCATAGTTCTTTTAGAATATAGATATTTTTCGCTGAATTGTGCGTATATATTAAAATCGGAATAATATTACAGTTAAAAATAGAAAAAAAAAACTGATTAGCTGTGGCGAAGTAAGTTTTCAAACTTCTCGAAATTTACATTAATACTCTCTATCGGAAGTGAATAAAGTTAATCGACGTGTTACTAGTTAAATGAAATTTTTTGTAAATGTATAATATAATATTTCGGATAATAAAGTCTATTTTTATTCATAAAATGATGAAAATCAAGCACATAAACGCACAAAGTAAAGTTGGCCCGTAATTAAAAACCGGCAGAAGGGCTCTGTAGAAACTTCTCGTAGAGACTCCTGATCAGGACTACTAATCAGGATACACATTTTATATGTGGCTTTTTTACCCTACTGAGAAATTGAACCCGGTACCAAAGCAATATAGCAATATATTCGTTGTGGCATGTTTGTTTAAAAACAAATGCAAAACAAAACAAACGATTAATAGGATCGTAGCGAGCATTAACATAACAGAAGAGGGTAGTCATGTTTGTGTAATCAGTCATAATAATTACTTGTCTGAGAAGTTGTAACTTCGAAATTTTGAAATTTGAGACATGTAGCCCCGATCTCTTCTATATTTTTGAATACTATCATTAAAAAGATATTCTCTATTGAAGATAACTACTATTTAAAAGAAAAAAAAAATTAACAAGTAATCGTTTTTCTTAGCTTAGTAGAACGATGTTTTTCTGTGTGTGCGTGCATATGTAAACGCCTAAAATGATGTTTTGTATTAATGAGCGGAGCGCAAGCGCGCGTGCGAAGTGCCAGTGAGCGCATAATGATGCGCGCAAAATCGAGAACGGGGGAAATGTGCTGAGTTACATAAATTTTCCGATACATTGAATTCAATCTGACAAGCGTGCGCGCACAATAATATCACGAGCAATTACATTAATTATCCCGAGCTCGCGAATTGAAAGGCAAAATTAGACGTCAAAGTGGAATTGTATCCGCATGTATCTGGATATATCATTATTTCCGCGTGTGGCGCTTAGGCCGCGCACTTTCCCAAACTTGTGTCCATAAGTCAAGCCGGCGCGGCGAAGACATCGTTCTTGCACAGCGAGCGTGCAATTTTTCACGGTAACTCTTCGCGCGCCGGCAAGATTTATTCCCTCGCCCGATCCAAACGAGACGAAACGGATGTGACGAAATGTCCGCCAAGCTTGGCCGGAAGAATGGACGGTCGAGGGGATGGGCGAAAGTGAGAGAGATAGCAGGTAGAGAACGAGGTAGAGAGGTTACTCGCGCGATGATAGCGCGAGCGTGGGGAATGAGAACAGCTGGAATATAATATAGGCGGTATCCGGGAAGGAGATGCAAATGTACCCATACCTATTTATCCATGGAACGAACTCTGGACAGAAGTTATACGAGGGGACGAGCGACGGATAGAAGTTATACGAGCTTGCGCCGAGTTAAGGACGAGAGCTTGAACTTTCCCTAGTCGGAATGCGTCTCGGCTCGCTCGCGAGCGCGCTCGAGCTCGTTAGGTATATCCGCGCTCGTAAGTACCTACGATTGCATGGAATCCAAATAGGGATAGAGACTGGAGGAGATACAATTGCAAAATCCTTTCCATTGTGCGCGACAGCATTCCGCCTTTTCCCGGTGTCGCGGCGCGTCTTCATTCGAGCAGACGTCGACGGTGCTCGTCGCACTGATCATCGTCGAATGATCATAGCCGAATGGCGCTGCCGTTTTTACGTTGGCGCGAGAACCGCAAATTCGGAATGCTGTTAGCGAATAAAACAATAGGTAAGCAAAATTTAATTAAATCTCTAATCGTTATAACTACCTCCGAAATGCGCCGATGCTTGCGCGCGCGATGAAACAATTATTAAAACTTGGAAATTGATTATTACCATTAGGAATATTAATTGAGTAATCGTGAACCGCTTACCAACTTTATAAACGCATAGCATTTCCCTCTTTATCCCTCTCTCTCTTCTCTTCTCTTTTAAAATTATTTCTTTCTTTCCTTTTCTCTTCCAGCGAACAAAATATTATCTTATTTTTAAGAAATCCTCTTATATAGGGCGAGTCACCTAACGTTAGATTTTTAAGTATCTTTGTTATTTTTTATATTAGAGCAAAATTGAATTAGAGGAAAATGTAAGGAAAAAATTATGCGATTGAAAAAGTTGGCTGACCACAATATTTATCCCTTGTAACTACCATTTATTTTTCATACATTTTCTTCTAATATATAAGAAACAATATAGATATCTCTTAAAACCTAATATTAGATGACTTAGCGTGTATATGAGATTCCCTCAAAAAAAGTATTCTAATACTTATAAATAAGAACTCTAGTTGCAAGGTGTTATTTCCTCATATTTATTACGTATGTAATCTCACATTCAAAGCGAAAACTCTTATTGAAAAAGTATTCCTCCTCTAATGAAGAGAACTGTTTAATCGGGAATCTATTAAATATTATTCTAACCTTTTTCCTGTTGAATCAAGAGAAATATGTCCCCTTGAATCAAAACGTTCTCTTATTAGGAGAAATTTCTATCAAGAACAAGACTTATACTGTAGATGAAAAGCAATATTTCTCTAGCCTCAAGAATGTTATATTTAGAATATTTTTGGTTCTAGAAGAAATTCTCTTGAGGCCACATATACAAAGAGGATCTCCACTAAAAATAGGATTAAATATTTTGGAGTATTTCTCTCTTTGTTAACAACCGCGATAGAACTTTCCGACATGCTCCAGTAAACCATGCCGAGAAGTATATCGAAAAGTCCTGACAAAGGAGTAGCAAGTGAAATTCGCGTCTCTCGTCATGAGAAGCCACGCTTTGTGCGAAACGCCTTCTAATTCTGGCGACAAGAGTTCCTACCGATCCCCCTTTCCGGTTGCCGTAGCCGTAGCCGTCCCGCTGTAATTAATGTACCACGGTACTCCTACCATCGAAGGGAGGATCAATTTTAAGTTTAACAAACGAGCTTGTAACGCCGCAGACAGCGGAGCCGACCCTCGCCGCTCTCGTTAACTTTCGTACCGCGTTATAATCATAAATTGGCCGACGAGACGGCAATATGCTGGATTATCGGTGATTAGCTATGGGAGCGCGCTATTTTTCCCTCTTCTCCCGATCGATCGACATTAATGCCGACTCGGAATACTTTGGAAAATCCGATAACCTTCACGCGACACGGAATCTAAAAATAATTTAGAAATATCTCGCATTACCATCGCTTTCTCGCGGAAACACTCGCTGAATTTTTATCCTTTCCATAGCGTAAGTACATTCCTGGGAAACAATTATACAGAGTTTCCAGTAACTCGCGTCAGAGCCGCACTGTACAGATAGATTAAGTTGAAATAAATCAAAAATTTCTTTACCATTTATCGGAAAACTATGTAAAACGCTAAGTTATTAACTAAAGAAAATTGGCGAATAATAATGTGCGATACAGATGAGTAGTGATAATAACGCCTGCCGTCGTATATTTGTAGATTAAATCAAACTGATGAAAGTCTTCCATCATTTTGCAAATAATCACATAGGTTTTTAATTATAAATTAAAGGACATTTATGCATTATTGTACGCGATTATCCGCCAATCTCTTTAATGACTGATTCAAAACTCCACATGTTATTTGTAAAATGGTAGAGGAGTTTTTTGTTCAATTTGATTTAATTTGTACGACAAGTGGCGGTGTCACAACTCATCTGCCATATCGCGCGCATGGTTATTCCTCAATCATCTTTAATGAATAATTCAAAATTTTACGTGGTTCTTCGCAAAATTATAGAGAAATTTTTTGTTCGTATTGACTTAATCTATTTGTATATCGTGGCTCTGATGCGAGTTACTAGACATTCTGTATACACAAAAAAGAAATTACATTTCATCACGTCAAAAAAATATTTGCATTTGTTTGAACACTTAAAACATTTTCTTGACGACGATACCCAAGTACACTCATAGAAAAAAATTAAAATAAAACAAATAAATCGCCTTCAAAAATCTCAGAAAATATGAAATAATTTTGACTCTTAATTCCTATGTACTTTTAATCTTAACTTAATATTCTGACAATAACAGAAGTCGGCGCAAAAACCTGACTGATTGAGTCAATATCTTCTAATACTTGATTGATTGAATCATATCCTTTTTAATATTGATCTACAGTTATATATAGTTGATTATTTATCCAATTTGTTCTTTTTGCAGCGACTTTTAATATTGTTAGAATGCTAGAATAAGGGATTGTAGGTACATGGAAATACTGATTCAAAATTGTCACACTTTTTTGTACTTTGGAGGTTTATTGTTTGCATAAAAATTGTTTTATTTTATATTTCTTAATTATTTATTGGAAATTTGTTTCTGAAGTTAAAAATAAAAATAAAAATTAGAAAAATAGAAGGCACCAATAAAAGTTTCGTCTTGCATCACTATAAATTCTCGCGTTTTCAAGAAAGTGATACAATCACTCAGTTCCCACAGATAATGTAGACAAATAGAAAGACACTAATCTAACAAACGCATAGATATACTGAGTCACCAAATGTTTCATCTCGATATATCTAATGGTTCTCGTGAGTATAAGAAGAATATACAATCAACAATCATATATATATATATATAAATATACAGGACAGACTGAGAACTTTTTGTCATTCTGTGGAGTCGTTAAAAAACCATTATGTATATAATACAAATTACACACGATTACGATAAAAAAATATATGTTAGCATTTGTCCGAACACGTGGGATATCTTTTCAATAGCTATTTCATTCTCCCTGTATTTTATGTATTTCATGTTTTATCATTCCGCGAGACGCGTTCGACTCGAGCGATTCAAGTCTGTCTGTTTACCCGAGAGATTTCGAGACATGACATTACAGTGTTATATTTTCGAGAAGAAAACGGTATTATACTGCGTCAAGTCGAGCGAAGCTATTATGTCTGCTTTCTTTGTTGCTCCGTGCGTTTAACTCGTTGAAGTCGGCAGGCGAGCAAAGCACCGAGTATAATTCACTTCGTTTGATTTATTTCGACCGATTTATCTTGTTTGCATGTTTGTTTCCTTCTTTCTCTCTCTCTCTCTCTCTCTCTCTCTCTCTCTCTCTCTCTCT
>NW_022639587.1:746089-761878 GCF_010583005.1 Odontomachus brunneus | reverse complement strand
TCTCTCTCTCTCTCTCTCTCTCTCTCTCTCTCTCTCTCTCTCTCTCTCTCTCTCTCTCTCTTACTCTTTCCTTCTCTTGTCTTCTTCGACCGGACAAATGCTGCGCACTGAATTCGCGTAGCGATATTACGGAGGAGATCGCGTTGCGAGCGCGTTCCGTCAAACATCGAACAACCCGTTTCGAAACTTAAAACACATTTCCCCGCGTATTAATGTCACAAATTACGGACGCTTACATTATGAGAACCGTGCCATTCGCGTCTCTCGGCAAAATGTTCTCTCGCGAGAGAGTGCACAGTTTTAGAAGAAAATGCGTTTTACGTCGCTCTCTCTCTCTCTCTCTCTCTCTCTCTCTCTCTGCTCGTCGCGCGTGCGCGTGATGGAATTCAATATATATTACCGAGTGGAGAAAATCAACGTGCACTTGGCACGCGTGTGTGTGTGTGTGTGTGCGCGCGCACGCGCGCGTCTACGCTTGAATGAGATCGTCTCTTATCGCGACGCACTTTTCCGACAACTGACAAGCATTTTCATACCGTTCAGCAGGAAGTTCTTGGTAAAGAGCGCTCCGAAGATAAAAAAACCTCTCGGTAAAAAGTGCTTCACGGACGCGGAAGGAGAATGAGAGAGAAGGAAGGGAGAGGGTGGGAAAGGGGTTTTGGTAAAAACTTTTTTCTCCCCCCGATGAAATTGAAAAGCTCGTCGTCTGGCGGAATAAATGTCGATAAAAATCATTTCTCTTCATAGAGCGACGATCGACCTTTTTACGTCAACGCGTCCGATTCGTGAACTCCGCTTTAATCAGGGCCGCGTGAGCTTCGCTCCTCAAAGACGTGGAATCGGGAGCGAACTGCTTTTCGATCTGGCGATTATTAATACCGATGAAAATTGATTACCCGGAGGGGCCACTTCCCAATCATCAATATTAATTAGCCCGCGAAACCGCGCACAAATTAAGAAAGTTCGCCGAACGAAGAAGAGAGAGGGAGGGTGGTAAAAGAGGAGAGAGAAAGAGAGAGAAAGAGAGAGAAGGTATGAAGAAAAGGAATAGACGAATCCGACAGCGAAGACGCGCGGACACGAGACGCTCTCTCATTGTTTGCCAGTCGATCGCCCCTTCCACTGCTCAATTTGTCTGTAAATCTACACCCGCGATGAACTTTGAATTCTTCCACAACCGGCGATCCGCTATCCGATCCCGCTTCTCCGCGAGAAAATGTTCTACGCCCGAACAAGTTGTCGGAACCGATCGGCGACTTTGTGTCCGTGGCGCGATCGTGAGAAAATTATTCATCGGAGATAACGTGGATATCCGTGTTATCGAAGCTAAGAGGATTCTCGCTTATCATCGACCACGATGTTTTAATTTTCATAAGCCGCGCGCACGTGACGTCGCACCTGTCGTCTTTAATCTCACGTAATCATAACTCCGTGTTCGTAACTAAAGACACTTCGGAAAAATATCAGTATCTATTCCCGTCTCTCTCTCTCTCTCTCTCTCTCTCTCTCTCTCTCTCTCTCTCTCTCTTGCCGCTCTCATCGTGACTTTTATTAGAAGTATCGTGTTTATTCAACGTCGCCAAGCAAAACACGAGCTGTCGAGAACTGAGCGCATCGCGAAATATATTGATCCGCTGCCGTCGAATCGCAAAGTTCACGTCGTGGTCGGGAGAGGTGGAGGGCGGGGCGGGCGCCAAGTACCGTAACGCGCCTTTCAATTACTCCAGAGAACTTAATTATTCGTTCCGCCACGCCGATTACCTTCATTCAATCATCGACATTTACGAACAGCGCGGCGCGGCGAGGCGAGGCGAGGCGCGCTGAAGGATTATCCGCCAGCCTCCGATAAGATACTTCCCGGCCGATTTTTCTTCGCTTCTGCACCCAATCTGCAGTTCTTATCGATTTCTTATTACTTAGGGAACGCTTCCTCTCTTCCGCCTTTCGGCTCGTTTCGTACGGCTCGCGGGGTGACTTTCGAGAGTGTCGGAACCCCCGGGGTGTCGTTACTCGCACGTTCCCACCGCCACTTCCTCCTCCTCCTCCTCCTCTTTCGCCAAGTCCCCATTCTCCTTGCTAATCTGCGACGAAGGTACCAAGGTGGTATTTGCCGTTGTCAGCACATCGCCATGATCGACTCGTTCTTTTCTGTCGGTGAACTCGAGGGAGGAGGGGAGGGGTCTTATGTCTACTTGTCTGCCATGAATTTAGTATGAGCCACGTATTATATGTGCTACGTATCATATCAGACAAGTCTAAATATTGTCAGTACTAATAGTAGTAGTAGTTAGTCTGTTATTACCGATGTGGAGTCATTTTGATTGCTTTAAGGTCTTTTTGTTGTCGCTATTTTTATTCCTCACTTCAATCGATTAATGTCCAACACTAAATTCGAACTTGCATTTACTTGTTCACGCAAATTATTGCGATTACGGCGATGCTGAATTCGACATTTTTACCGACAGAGCACTGATTTTTTTCTACAAAGTTTACGTTGCATTGGTTGCACAGAATTACAAATATTTTTACATAATAAAAATATGTACGAGAATGAATTGAAGCATTGCTTATTACGTGACAAAAATGATAAAAATTTTCAAAGTTGACATTTGGAATATAAATTAGTCTAGCAAACGTTATCAGTTAAAGTAAATCGCCTGATACGAAAATCTGCAGCTTATATACTACATATACATATGTGCAGGATGTCCCAGCTCTCATCCGCAATTTTTCTGGGAACGTAGAACGGATTGAGGTGAACATAAAGTCCCATATCGTTTTGCGTTATAAATCTCGAGATATTACGTAAAGAAAATTAGTGAATGATCACGTACGATATAGTAGTTAAGTTATAGTGGCGGCGTCTGTCGTTGTATACTTACACATTAGGTCAAATTGAATAAGAAAGTCCTCTACTACTTTATAAATGACCACATAGATTTTTAGATATTAATTTAAAAAAATGTATGCATTATCGCGCATAATTATGTAACAATTTTCTTTCATTAATAACTAAAAATCTACGTGGTTATTTGTAAAATGATAAAGGACTTTTTTGTTCAATTTGACCTAATATACACCAGTATACTTTTATAGCTCATGTAGCATATCGCGCGTGATCATTCACCGATCTTCTTTAATTAATATCTTGACTATCATTGCGAATATCGCAAAGGATATCGCATCTTAGGATTTCTATATTCACCTCAATCCGTTCCCACAAAAATTGCGTAGGAGAGTCTAAGACATCCTGTATATACACACATAATGAAAGTTTGCTCCGCTCAGAAAAATTTCAAAGGAACATTACTTTACACCTAAAGAGAACGGCCGAATAGATATGAGCGCTGTGCCTATATTCCCAACAGTCCAATATGGGGTCGATACATATACCAAATTAAAGATCTCAATGAGCTGAAGACGACGAACTACGTCTCATTTTGGTAGGGTGCATGGGGCCCGAGAAATCGGGCCCGGAAGAAAGAGAGTTTTTAAAGGTTTTTGATGCGATAAAAATGTGAAAATAGTGAGTTATGATGTGAAATAAGGTTCGTTGGAAAGCTTATGACATCTACTATCATGTGGGAACATAGTGACATTTTTATGCGCAAAAATAACCGGAAGTCCAGGTGCTCCAATTGGAACTTTGGTACTTCCGGTGGACTTTGAGCTCGGAAAATATTTTTATTCGATTCTTCGTACTTCAAAACGTAAAATGGAGTATTAGACACAAAAACAAATCATAGTTATTTATTTATTAAAGTATCAGATTGCATCAAGTTGTCTGGACAGATAATGAAATCAATTTTTGCGGCGATTTCGAGTGATGGAAAAGGAGAAGTTCTCGAGTTCCCATGCACCCTACCAAAATAAGACATGGTTCGTCGACTTCAGCTCATCGAGATCTTTAATTTGGTATATATATCGACCCCATATTGGACTGCCTGGAATATATGCACATCTTGGCCGCCCTCTTTAGAAACTTAAAAATATCGGAAAAGTTTGCAGAAAGATTTCTATATATACGTGGTTAGGTTTTTCACTAAATATATACTAAAACGAAGCAACACACATTCATATAAGATCTATATATACATTGTTTTGATGATGATCACAACGGATGTGCAAAGTGAACATGATCGGAGAGAAGTATTGACTACGCATCGCATGACAACAATATTCACGTATCGCCGAAGGCGTGTTTCTGCAAGAGGTAGTCGCAAAAAAAGACAATCTCGCGTAGGAGACGCTCGCTTATCCGTGCCGGAAGTAACATGACCAGCCGAATTTGTTTCGCAATGCTTTTGTCCGTGCGCGACACGTAGTGGAATTATAACAGTAGTTTATTGCACCGTTGCGATTAGCGGAAATTAATTATTTTACGAGCTGCAGTCTCGAATCGCCGATTAATCAAGCGTTGCTACTGAATTAAACTCATTTTCGAACGCGCTATTAATCGTACGCATCAAAGCGCGAATTAGCAGGCGCCGAGTTATCAATTATCCATCAACACGTCAGGCATTATCGCGTCTCGGGACAAGAAATGGAAGCGCGTACAAGCGAGGCCGTTCGCTCATCCCGGACACGATAGAAGTCGTCGAGCGTTGTTTAACACATAGCCAACAGGTTCGCGTAAAACGATAGCTTCGGGAAAGGATGGGTCGGGAGAGGGAGGGAGGGAGATGGTCTCGGCGTGACACGGGGAGCAGCAGAAAGGACAAGCGATCGGAAATAATTCCTCGACGGGCAGCTGCAGCGAGGGAGATCCCGAAGTGAGAACGACGCTCGGTCTCGAGGTGGCTCGCCGCGAAAGTTTTAAATGGCTGGGGGGCACGGCAAAGACTCGCGGCGTCTCCCAATCTAATTCGAAAGTTTTAAATCGAAAGCGTAATGACGCTGGCGTTCGCGTCCTCGCTGTGTGCACCCGCGACAGGGAAACGTCGTCGTTGGGACAACTACGAGGACAACCACGACGACGATGAGGATGAACGCACGTGGATTCCGACCTAGAAAAGACGAGGAAGAAGGAGCCGCGTCGCGCGCGCGCGTAAAAGGGAGGAGGATTGAAAGTGAACAAACGGCGAAACAAAATACGCTAAATCCATTTGCCGCGAGAGCCGCGTGATTCTCACTAATTGAATCCCGAAACGCGATTATCGCAAAAAATATATTTTTGGCACGCTGGTTACGCGTTGTAATTACGCGCGTTCGCGGCGCTGTATAAAGAATAAATGACGTTATTTCGACGCCACGTCGCTAATTCTATATTTCGGTGCGCGGCGTTTATAAAATATAAATATAAATATTTCACACGATACGATGGAGTTATTCGCGCGAAACTCGAAATTGAAGAGCTCACATTTCTGTCCGTGGAGTCTTCGCTCGCCTAATTGCAAACACCATTTCTTCGGATCTAATTAATTCATACGCTCGTTCTCCGATTCCTCGTGATCCAAACGGCGGTCAAGAGAGGATGGCTGTGACCGTGTCACGGGATGATCGATGTGAGTATTTGGATAGAAAATCAAGGGGGGGGGGGAAGAGGCTGTGCACTCGATTAAATAATAAAAAGAGACAAAATAATAAAAAAATATTATTTTATTCTTAACGAGAATATTTTCTTATATATGGTGTCAAGAAAAGATTTTCCTCGAAAAGAAAGATATTATAATATAAGTCTCTAATTGCAATTTGCTATTTCCTATATTCCCATATTCGAAATGAAAACTCTTAAAGAATATCTATTGAAGCAAATTATTAATCGAAAATCTACTAAATATTATTCAAACTTTTTTGCTTTTTACTTGAAGCAAAATGTTCTATTATTTACAAAGGAATTTCTCTTACGAAGAAAATTCTTCTAACTTCAAAAATATTATACTTAAAATATCTTCTTTTTTACTTTAAAAAAATCTCCTTGAGGCCATATATTAGAGAACATCCTTTAAGGATAAGATTATGTATTTTTAGGTGCAGTGAAATGTGAAAAAGAAATGTCAATTTTCTTTAGATTATTTAAACCAAATTTTATCAAGTTTTTTTTAATAATATGAAAAAATCCAGTGGAGAGAAAGAGAGAGAGAGAGAGAGAGAGAGAGAGAGAGAGAGAGAGAGAGAGAGAGAGAGAGAACAATTTTCTTCTTCCAATGTAACTAAATTATTTGCTACATTGGAGTCTTTGCTCGCCTAATTACGCGAGATTCTTGGAATCTAATTAAATCGTCCTTATATGTCCGATCTTCGACTTGTACGCGATACGTTTTACGGGCGTTTGCATTTTCGAGCGATTAAAACCACGTCAGATGAGTATTCGATAGACTCACGCGGTCCATTATACGAATTGCCTAATGGATTTTCTCGAGACTTGGGTAATTTGTCTGCGCGGGAATCGTGCAAAAATACTTGGCTTGTGAGCCGAGAGACGGATACAGAATGCCACGGTTATCTCCGCAGATATATTTGGACGTTAAGCGCGTCTTAATTCGCGCTGATAAGCTTCGATAACTCCCGCTAAGAAATTAGATAAGATAAATCTCTAAGCGCAGCATGACAGATGTGATGTATGAGCACAAAACTATGCCCGAGTCAATTCCAGCTAAAATTGGACCCGCGCGTCGTGGCTGGTGCTCGAACTACAGAATAATATACGTTTGCATATTGCGTGTCTGCGCGGGTAACTTTGAATGGGCCCTTAACCTGGACAGTCAAGCCACCACACCACGTTCCTTTCCGTGAGAAATGACAATCGGAAATGACGCGTTCACAGCTATCCAGAAGCTTGCTTGCTTCCTCGGTGGAGGGAACAAATAGCATCTCTCCGCGAGTTTACAGAGTTTTCGTGATATCGTCGTCACCAAGTAATGTCGCGGCTTAAACGTTTTCCTCGTGTATCCTCGAAAACTAACGGAACGGGTATGAGGAATAATTCGCGCGGATATACCGCCGCGCGTCCGTAATCCTGGCATAGTCGATTATCGTCGATATATTGGTTGATGTAACTTTTCCAATTGTAATAATTCTTTTCTTGATTTCCAGAGGGACAATTGATCACTTTTGTCCGGAAAATTTAGCGTGCCCGCGGCATACAGACGGAATTACACGCAGAACATTTTTGTTCAATAATGTACTCTTTTTAAACACAATCAGTATATTCTTCGATGAAATGCTACATTTATCATTGGTGCTTCAGTTATAAGTATAGCATCACTATGCATCAATAAAATCTCGCTAAAATCATCAGTTAATAGTAGCGACTATTCCCATTATTGATGCACTTTATGAGCACGAATAGTGTCACTACACGCAAGACGTATGGAAGCCGTTAATTTCATCTTCACAAACGCAGAAAATTGGATTTGGTATAACGTGTAACGGATTTATGTATTACAGATTTGACAGTGTAATCTTACTCTCACTGATCAAAATCAGTGAGAAATAAGACGAAGCAGCAAAGTGGAGAAGTGTTTTCACTGAAAATCAATATATTCCATACTCATTTATCATCAATAAAATAGTCTTTTCCTGATTAAATCAGAAACATTTTTATTGATTCACTTTACGAAAGTAGTCTGTTAATAATATAATTTATAAAACTTCTTGCACAACTGGAATATATTCATATTAAAATCAAAATTGATATATAACAGTAGTAAGTGAATAGTTTGATTAGATATATTTTGCAACCTGATGGTATATACATTTACTATATATTGAGAAAAAGAATATTTAAAAATTAGTATACTTTTACTTTTGATAGGCATTAACAGCATATTTATTTAAATTAAAAATGTATATTTTCTTATTTGTGAAACATATTTTATATTAATATAAGTAAATATAATATTCACTAAATAAATATTCTTAATTTTTTAATATTTTTCTTCGTAATGTATGTGTGTGAAAATACTAGAAAAAAGTAAGAAATATTTTATAATAATACATGTATTTTCGACACTGCAGTTTGAATTGCTCGTTTTCCCTAATGTCAGAATGGAAAAAATTTTATATCTCAGGTAATAACTATTGTCTAATATATAGTATTACGATATATGCGCGTCTCTATGAGAATTGCAAAAAAAAAGCAGAATATTTGTTGCGTTTATGGACAGTTATGCAAAGTTGTAACCATGTCGATCACGTTGCATCATTTGTCACCATTTTCAAACGTATTATTGCATAAATAAATTTATTAATGCTATATATAGGCAGATTCTCGAAGTACACAAGTAAATGAAGAATAGATGAGACAAGTAAGAGCCAAATGCGAATGTTGGATATAGATGTTTAAATTATGGAACGCATGCGCCGAATATTTTTCCAAACTTGCAACATGCACGATGATTCTATCTTCTATGTCAAAAAGTGAGCCAGAAGCCCAATTATTAAAATTAATTAAGAAACATCAGTGTCTCGCGCCAAGTATACGCGTAAAGCGAGGCATGGATAGCAAAAATGACCGTGTATTGTTATGCTTCTACACTAAGAGAAAAATATAGTTGCTTTCAACGTAAATTATATTTTTTTGTGATTTTAACCAGAAAAATAATCAGAAGAATCATTTTTCTAATAATACTTACTAAAACAATGGTTTTTCTAACAATATTTGTGCTTAAAATCACGAAAGAGTATAGTTGACGCCAAAGTATAGTTAACACCAACTATATTTTTCTCTCAGTGTAATTGAGAGGTCAGATAATCGTATCGCCATAACGACTGATCGGATTAAGTTCTCAGTAAGCTTAGTTGATTCATCATGGCATTCTCAATTACATTACATCTATGAAAAATGTTTTCATTTATGCTTTAAGTATTCTGTGAACTGAATTATTTCACTTCAAAATCAAAAAAATATCAAATTTCACATTAATAAGGGGAGGCCATGAAGTGTGGGTCACCGATTTTGATAGGCTTTAGCACAAAACTTCTATATCAAAATAAATAGACATGTATCTCGTCGTTTGTCTAGATACTCCCTTATTTCCGAAAAAATCGAGGTCAAATGTCATGACGTCGGATACGTTTCGGACTACGGGATATCTATAGAGCTTCACAAACTAATATTAATTTTCACTAATATATTTGGGGGTCGCATATTTTTCAAGTTATTAAGGATTATATGTGTACATGGTATAGCATGAATGCCTGTGACTTCAATAAAGCGTCGAACTCGTGTTCCGTGGACCCATGTTTGATTCTTCGTGCTGTTTTTTTTTTCTAAATATTTTCATAACATTAAATATATTATTATTCGTTGTGAAATAAATAACAATATATATTAGTGAAAATTAATTGGGTTTTGAAGATCTATAGATACCTCCTGGTCTAAAAGAGATCCGATGCCATTATCTTTGACCTCGATTTTTTCAAAAACGGGTGGGTATCTAGACAAACGGTGAGATATGTGTCTATTTATTTCCGATCAAGAAGGTCTGTACCAAAGTCCATCAAAATCGGTGACCCATACTTCGTAGCCTTCCCACGTAAGATCCGATGTGTAATTGTTTTTTCCCAAGAGATGGCGCGAACAGCGGGAAAAATTAGCAGGAAAGATAGGTAATTAATTTCGAGAGTTAAAAATAACATCCCATTTTCTTTTTGTATATTATTACAATGATTATCATTATTATCATTATTATAATCATTATTTTGGTGGCTATCACCATTATAATGACGAATATCGCTACTATCATCATTATCACGATAATTATCGTCCTTATTATAATTATTACAATGAAGATCATTGTTTTTATTATTACAATCATCACTTCGATGACTATCATTATCATAATGACAATTATTGTCATTATCATTATCATTACGATGATTACCGTCATTATCACAATTATAACGATGAATATTGTTATTATCACTATTATAATTATCATTTCGATGATTATCATTATTTTCATCATCATAATGACAAATATTGTTATTATCATTATTATCACGTTGATTATCGCCATCACCATAATTATTAATTATTATAAATATCATTACTATCATTATCATAACCATAATTTCGATGACTATTATATTATTGTTATTGTCATCATGACAAATGTCCACCATTGTCACCCTTATAACGATGAATATCGTTATTATTATTATTATAACCATCATTTCCATGACTAGCATCATTACCATCAGGAACATCAGTAAATATCTCAAGATCAATAAAATAATTTTTGAGTTTTCAAATATGAGTTTCCGAAAATGAGATGAGCTCGTTCAGTACTACGTCTGGAGCACAATTTGGCTAAATGTTATATTGTTCCTTGAGTAACTCTTTCTCTCTTTCTCTCTCTCTCTCTTTCTTTCCTAGAACCTTTGAAATAATTTCCCAACTTCCAGAAGTCGCTCTCCGAAGGTTAGGTCTAGCGTAGCAAAGCCGCTTTCTCACGCATGCGCACTGTGACCTATCCTGCGCATCCGCGAGAATCGGCCCTGCTAGTCCAGCTTGCGTATCTCGTAGAGTACTATTGCCGGAATTATGCTTTGGCAGGACGTTTTTCTGTTCCGTCAGTAACTTTCTCAAAAACTTTAAAATATTTTTCGAGTTTTCAAATATGGGTCTCTCTCTCTCTCTCTCTCTCTCTCTCTCTCTCTCTCTCAGAATCTTTAAAATAATTTAACTTCTAAAAATCGCTGTCCGAAAGTTGGGTCTAGTGTGGCGTTAGCAGTAAAGCCGCTTTTTTGCACTAGGATCTAGGCTGCGCATGCGCGACAAACGGATCTGTTGGTACAGGTTGCGTTTCTTGTAAAGTATTAGTGCTTGAAACATACACTGTGTGAACATTTTTCTTTTTTTCATTTTTTATTTTTCTTTTTTTGGATGATGGTGCGTATATGAAAAGTATCAAAACAAATAAGAACCGATATTAGCTTAATATTCGAATGTATTCTTAAACTACGAATTCAGCTGTCTAGTACTAATTTATTGTGAAGAATATAAGCCTTTAATATAGGTACGATTTTATTCGTACGACAGTTCTTTTGATTCGCTCCAATTTTTGGAACTGTCAGGCTAGTATTTGATAAAAATATGTATTATTTATACATTTTATCATATTTCAGACATTATACTTTTAAATTGCACGAAGAAAAACTTTCTATTTCATAAAATGACTTTTTTCTATTAAAACAAACTCTTCGCAACATTGTATGTCGTATGCTAAAATATCGAGCATCAGCGCGATATTAATAGCGTGTCTCAAGGCAAAGGAACGGAATTGTGTTGTCGTGGCGCGCGAGACGCGACAGTTTAAATCAGTTTAAATCAGGATAAAACTTATCTTCTTTAAAAAGGAGAAGTAAAAAAGGAAATTAAAAAATGGTGTTACTAATTTGTCAGATTTACTTGGCGCAAATCCCTTGATATCATTTTTGTAGTACAGCCTATATATTTCTTTGTACAGTGTACACTTTGCGCTTTTTTGTTTTGTCTTCTTTTTAAAAAAGTTTTGTACTGTATATTAATTAACTCCTTACTACTTTATCCCAATTATTTAATTATACATTTCTTGACTTATTTTTAATGCTGCGAAAAATACTGCCTCAGGAGTCCTCGACTACTTATGGCTTTTCTTTGGTTGATGAATGTTTATATCTTCAAGAAAAATTCTTTTCGCGTAATAATCGACGCGAGAGACCCGCGAGCACTCGGAAGATGTTAATTAAGATGAAGATAAATTTCGATACACGCGTTTTTGCTCTCTAACACTCTTTTCCACGGACGGCACGGTATATTTTTTATTCCGCGCGACATGATATTTCTTCGTGACATGCACAGAGCCCTTTCCACATGCGCGTGCCCGCGCGAGCGCACCTTCTTTTCCCGCACTATCCTCGAGTAACTCGGCGGTTTAGAGCGCTTTTATGGCGAACGGTTTCCCGACGATACTGCATGAAAAATATTCTTCTGCATGAACAGGGAACTCCGCCGAGAAACATTACCATTACCACTCATCTGGTTACTCAAGAACCGGAAAATCCTGCCTATCTGTCGTTGTCGCCAGGCTAAGTTGCGAGGAATGAAACATTTCTGCGGCGCGGCTGCGTGCGTAATATATTCATTAAATAAGTGAGATGTGGCGCAACACGGATCCGCGAAGGTAGACATGGGATAAAACGCGAGAGGAAAGTAGAGAATGCACGCGGAGCAAATTATAATCTGATGGCCCAAATATAAGTGCGCAAACATGATTTTAGTACTTGGGTACACACACGATATTCATTTTATGTATTTTTCCTTCATGAAAATTTCAATTTAATTTATGCGTTATTTGGATGAAACTTTGTAATCAGTTTCCCCGCGTTCCGAAAGGTCTTCATCAATACATGCATTTATCAGTGATTAAAAAGCTCGTAAATATTCTCTTTTCCGCTTTTTGGTGACAAAAATTTTTATTGTCGGCTTTTAACATTTCATAAGTATCGATCTGCACGCGGAGGCGTCAGTATGTTTCGGGTGAAAGCGCAAGATGACGCGTGCGCGCGTGTTTGTACTCACGACGACACCGCCGAGCTAATGATGTTTGATTCAAGTTGTTAATTACGGAGTCTATGCAGCAGGGTTTAAAGATTACGCGCGTAAAGTTTATCATAACTGCGGCAGCGTTGCGGAAAGAAAGTTTTCCGCCGTCTTGGAACTTCCGCGGCATCCCGCTCGCGTTTTATAATAAAGATACGGCGCTCTTCTCGCCGACGCAACGGCTCCTTTCGTCGACCTCGCTCTTCGCCGACCTCGTCGTGTTTGCGAAAGTAATGCATACTTTCGGATAAACCGCGCGGGAATTGAACACAGCGTCGCACCTGACGTCGGCCATAGGACTCGACGACGTTGAGGACGTCAAAAACGGCGGGACTGAGAATGTCTTCCTTGGGCGGGCGCGATCGACGACATTGTCTAGACTTACTTCGGAATTCTTAAAGTTGAGAATCCCGCGTTCGAAGATTAAGATAGATCCTCCTCGGACTTCATGCGGAATATCCCCGCGCTTCAGTCAACTTAACATAATATCATGGACCTCATTTTTTACGATGTTTGCGCGCATTACTGCATTTCCTATTTATCTCTGACTATCGCGGACAGAATGATAGAAAGAAAGAAAAAGAGAGGGGGTAGAGAAAAAGAGAGTCGTGTGATGAATGACAGCACAGGATATAATTTAATTTTCGTATTTTTGCGTGATGTGAAGCGTAAACGTGTGACGTTATCCCCGCATATCCCTCTACTTGACGTTTGTCGCAGCATAAACCTCGAGGGAATTGAACCTTGGAATTTGTCTCTCAGCTCCAACGTAGTCCACATCGAAGTCTTTGAATATGAATAAATGATAAAATACTTATCAAAAGTGAGTCAACAGTGGAGAGAGCACTTTAATCTATATCTCGGAGAAATATCACTTTTGAAAAAGTATATTGTATGAAAAGATAAATTACTTTTAGAGTCTTTGAGGAAAAACCTCGAAGGCTCTAAAAGGTATGAAATAATTTTTAATCAATATTCCTGTGTACCTATACTAATTCTATCATATATAATAGTGTCGATATTGGAAATCGACACGGAAACCTAACTAATTAAGAGTCAGTAATTACACCTTTTTTTATTATTTATTTCTTTACAGTTATGAATGGTTAGTTACTCACTTAATTTATGTTTTCTTCCACAGACTTTTATAATATTATTGAAAATATGTGTGTGAATACGAAATAAAAAAAAAAATATATATATGTGTGTGTAATATAATATAAAATTTTGCTATAATAATTTTTTAAATATTATATCATAGGAATATTGGTTCCAAATTATTTCATAACTTGTAATGCTTGAGGTTTTCGGAAGCGTATTATTCTTTTTTAAGTCTTTTATTTCACGTTTTTAATTATTGGCTAAAAGATTATTTTTGAAACCGGTTAAAAATAACAGTTACGTCTTGTATCTTTAGATGTTCTAGGATTTCCAAGAAAAAAGGTAAAATTACTCAATTTTCAAATCACATAGACAAACCTAGATAATAATCTAAGAGAATCATGCAGATAACAAATCGAATGAGTTACAAATGAATTTTATCTCAATATTTCTAACAGTTCTTGAATTATAGGAGAACATACAAACGAATTAATCTTTTGTAACGACCCGGTGTGTGTATAATGAGAGAAGTTAAAGAAACCTTAAATATTAGAATATAGCTTTCATTACGATATTTTTATTAAGATCTGTACTAGGTATACATACGTAATATAAATTAATTATTAATTAATAATTAATTTGTAGTAACAAATAATTAAAGTGTAGTTTAATACCAAATAATTTATAGAAAAACAGTTACGTCAATTTTACTCGAAGTAGTTGGTATCGTTCCTCATTCAACGCAAATATCTCTTCTGTCCATTACTTAAATTACATTTTGATTAAAATGATAACACGTGACACACGTTTGCGCTATAACCGTGTAAACGTTGTATAACCGCCGTTACCTTTCATCCTCATCACTCTCGTCCGTGCGAACCAATATTTGCACACGGATTTGCAATGCGGGCGTATAATCGCGGGGTTTATCTCGTGTCGAGTTTAGGATAAAGGGATCGAACACTTTTAATATCGCGTTGAGAGAAGCGGGAAGATAAATATGAGAAATACGTATAAGCTCGGTAAAGTAGCGGCTTGAACGTTCCTTTTCAACTTATTTAAGCCTTATTATTAATGCAAAAACCAACGCTATGTATGTATTTAAAAGATGTGATGCACGCTTAAAGTAACACGACGCCGATATGATTAAATCAAGGGTTTTAATGTATGGTTTGTTTTATAAACGATGATGGTCGATCGATCCGACATTTCTGATTAACATTTACACTAGCGAAATTATGGATGTAACATGAATTTACATGTTTAATGTAAATTTAGTTTAGTGTAAATTCGTAACCAATCTCATGCTTCAAATTTGATGTAACTAGAGAGCGTATTACATGTTATATTTATTGAAATCAATATCTCTTGATATTAATATACAACTTATTATTTTATGAATATATGTGTGTGTGTGTGTAAAAATACTGTATATATATATATATATATATATATATATATATACTTAATTGTGCACAATGTTGAATACATAATATTAAAATAGATGCGCGCGCGTATAATACACTCGACATCAGGACACTTCGCAATGAAGATAATCACTTTCTAAGAGCTGCAGACGTACGTCAAACCTACCCTGCTGTTAATGATTAAAATGTCAGCACGGCGAGCAACACAAATATCGAAGCATAAAATTCAGCACGGGCAACAACGATCGCTAAAAAGAATTCTAAAAGACACCGCGTCTGAATCGATATAAAACAAACCGTGCGCGGGCGCTGGTATTTACTCCGTAAATGTACATTGTAAATTTATAATCGTCGTTGACTTTCGCCAACCTCGTCGACGAGTTGATGTTTGCCCCGGGATAAACCACGCGGGAATAGAATCCTGGGATTCATCTCGCGTCTGGTTCAGGATGCGAGAAGAAGGGCGCGAAAGCGTGGAATAGGAAGCGAAGGCGAGCGACGAGGAGCGCGCGGAAGGGTATAGGGAAAAAAAAGCGGGAAATACCCTCGGGAGCCCTCGGCAGATTTATGCCGGCCCTGGCTGGCTGGTTGGCTCGCTAGCAACCCGGCGCCCCGTATACATTCATCCCTCTCTGACCCTGGCGAAAGGGATGGAGGACGGAGAAGAGGACGAGGAGCTCTCTCTCTCTCTCTCTCTCTCTCTCTCTCTCTCTCTCTCTCTCTCTCTCTCTC
>NW_022639587.1:727305-745693 GCF_010583005.1 Odontomachus brunneus | reverse complement strand
CTCTCTCTCTCTCTCTCTCTCTCTCTCTCTCTCTCTCTCTCTCTCTCTCTCTCTCTCTCTCTCTTACTCTCTCCCCTGCCAGTTCCCCCCATCCCCCGCGGGCCAAAGGATCTTGCAGGATATTATACGATATGCACCGAAAGTTGATAGATGGCTATTACGTTCCGCTAAGACGAGCGTACCACGCCGCGAAAATTCTCCCTCAGGATTCCCGCTTGCTACTATGTGATTTCTCAACGGAAAAAACTCCCCGCTTGCGTTTCGTCGTCGTCGGTCCTTGCGTCCGCAATAATTTTCGGTACCCTCGATAGTCGCGACCCTCCCGAAATCCGTCTGGCCCGAATTTCGCGTGCTAACGTCGCGGGGAACGTTATTGAAAATATTAAGGGGGTTTGGGGGAGGCAGCAGATTTATTTAACGATATTCTCCGCCTTCGTATTTTAGATTTCTTCCATGATTTCACTACGGTTCTTTGATATTCCCGCTATTCGTCGCGTATAATAAGAAATTAATGTTCTTGCTCTCTTTTTCTTTCTTTCTCTCTCTCTCTCTCTCTCTCTCTCTCTCTCTCTCTCTCTCTCTCTTTCATACAGAAAGCAATTTTATATGTCGAAGGGGAATATTCTCTCTCTGTCTCTCTCGCCGATTGGTTTTACCTACTCCACCAGATGCTTCGCTGTTTTATATCCGGCTTCACGCGCAATGCTCGGCGAATATGAATGAAATATATTGAAATGAAAATACACGCGGTTGTACACGGCAAGGGAAGTTGGTGTACTTTATGATTTTCCCTGTCCGTCATTTTCTAGGCAAGCTGTAGGAAACGCTTCGCGTCCTGCCTGCTTAAAGTTGGATGAGCGTCAGGCGAAAGGGAGAAATGGGAAGAGGTCTTTTAGGATAATATCATATGGCGAATTGTTTTCCTTTCATCGTGAAAGAGCGCTCTTCCGTTTCTCCTCCATTTCGCGATGATATTTGCTATTCAACGTGCTCGTTTCGCACGTGATGGATAATTAATAACCATTGATCCATCTGGCGAAATACGATATTTATGAGATGTAAATACCTTTGATCGTGTTCGTGCGTGGCATATATCGGAACTGCAGCAATACGTCGCTCTTAAATTTCCGCAATCGTATTGTCGATGTTATTTCGTAACTTTTGTAGATATTAATACGTGATTCCAAGCGCGATCAACTTTCATCATTTCCGAATATCGTCATCATATGCCACTTGAATCCGCATGTATACGCTAGGTATTCTATAGAGTTTTTCCGTAGTACTGCCTAATACTTGAATTGATTCTTGAAGTTAATTTAAGAAGAAAAGTTCATATCAATATATGTTGATACGAAAACGTTTCAGAGATACAAAGTATTAAAATTTTACAAAATTTTTGCTTCTTTGAAAGCATGTGTTAAAGGAATACTGAAGTCAATGACAAACTCAAAAAATATTGATAACGTAGAGATGATCATCAAAAAAGTCTCTCTAACCTCTTTTCGTATTTCTTGTATGTACATATAGATCTTACATGAATATGTGTTGCTTTGTTTTATTATATTTAACAGCAAATCTGTATAGATAGAAATCTTTTCAATTCATATAGAAATCTTTTCTCCTTAATATAAATTTTTTTATATAAAATAACTTCAAGAATCAACTCCTAAAATATCAGATTGTACTTGAGAAGCATCCAGTATATCATATAAATAAATACTAACGGAAACCTCCTTGCTCTTCGTCACGCTTGGCAGCGGCGAAGCACCGCCAACCCGTCATCTTGGCGGACCGAAACATTAGGCGGGACGCGACCCGGCAATAGATTTGGCGGGCAGAGAGCAGTCTCGCTGCGGGATTATAACAGGGTCTTAATCCGGGTGAACCGACCAACGTTAATACAATTAACGGAGCTTTGCTAAGTACCGTAACGCGGCCTCTCTGCCCCTTGGACTTGGCCCAAATATTCACGTTGCCACGACGAATCCACGATGAACCAAGTTACCGGCGAATTCTATTCACGAATTCTTGGGTTAATAGAATCGCACCATGACGTCGCGCATTATCGCCGTGGATGCGCTCGGCAGAATCGCCGCGAACTAATGCCCATGTTGTACCGCGATTATTATCGCAAATCGAAAGATCGCGTTTACTCGCGTTCGTATATCTCGCAGTGCACATCCGCTGGAGTATCCTGCGTGCTCCAGCGCTGTACTCTCACGGAATTATTTGCCATATAATAAAGATAGGGCGACTATGAATCGCTCGATATATACCGCAATTCATTATCGGAGATTAAACGCGCTTCGCGCAAACCGGACAAATTTGCGTGGGTAACCTTACAATCGTAAAATCTCTTTGTAGTGCGCGACGCAATAACTACGAATTCGTCGATGATAGGAGAGACACCGATATCTTTGGCACCCGAGTGCCCTTTGTCCCTCTACTCGCTGCAGAACGGTCGACTTCAAAGCCGGAGACCGGTGTAGCTCGATTGGACCGACGCCCCTTGGTTAGAAGCCGTCAAACGGTCGGGGCCAAGCCGTTCGATCAGCTCTTTCGAATTTCGGATATACGCGACAAGCGACAAAGTGAGAAACTACGTCGATGAATTCTGAAGGGAAAGGCATTTTCAAGTGAACGCAGTGTCGTCCATTTTAAGCGAGGATGTAGGCTTGCCAGATTTGTGAGTTGACAAGGAAGGACAGCCAAAAGTTTTGACGAGCGAAAAAAAATTGTCAGATATATCCATAGTGGTCAATATATACCTTTGTGAACGTCAGTTTCAATATTTCTTTACTTCGATGCTTCGCTGAATGGCGGTTTTGGAATCTATATATGTATTTCTTGTTCCATTAGTTCTCGTTCCATTAGTTTAAGAATAATATAAAATAAAAAATAGGGTGGGATTGAATCCATTGTGTTAAATTAGTATCAATGTTAAGATTAACAAACATCCTATATATAGTCAAATGTAGACGAGAAATAGTAATATCTCGCGATCATATTTGTTCTCATTGTCATTATTTTTCAATCGTTGTAAAAGGGATAATCATCAAATTTATAAATGATACGATGAACAGGCAGACAGAATGAAGTGTCCGTTAATGTTAAGAAAAATGCACGCTATATCTTCATTACAAACGTGATAACTGTTATCGTGAAAATTCACGCCCGCTACGCTCCGACGTAAATCAGGATAAGTGACATGTAATGGCTCTTCGGATAATTCCGGAACTTCTCACACCATTGAGTGCTGGATGGCACCATTGAGAGAGCGGGCGAATGTCGAATCACGTAGTAACATAACAATGAAACAATTCCGCCAACTTAATCGCACGATTGAACGGAGTTTAATCACAAAATCGCGATCGGTCGACGAAATCTGGCTAAATCAACTTTCGATCGTCGTTTTCGAAAAGGAGTCACGAGAAATGACCTCGCTTTGACTCCTCGAGAGCCAAAGCTCTCCATGCGGACACGCCGCAAAAAACCGCCACCAAAGTCGCCTGCTTCCGTCTTGTGTTCGAGATGACTTCCACGAAATCGCATCGATGCTAATCGGAGGACTTTTGTCCACTAGGCCACGCTTTCTACGTAGCAAGCAATTGCGAGAGAGCGGATGAGAGAGAGAGAGAGAGAGAGAGAGAGAGAGAGAGAGAGAGAGAGAGATTCCAGGTCTTTCTGTGTTGGGCGCACGTGCCTCACAGCATTGGGAAAATGGAAACGTTTCGCCTCCGAGAGGTGGCGAGATTAGTATCTGCGGCGCTATAGTAGCGAAATGTTACTTATTTCATACCCGACACGGACCGTTGCGGCGTATTCAATGGTGCGGAGATGTTGCGCTTCCGGCACGTACGCGCCTCAGCATTGTTGATAAGTCACCGCGCCTGACACCGGTACAGATATCGCGAACAAAACGCGAAATCGATTTCCACCCCTCGTGAGACAGAAACGAAATTCCCGCGCTCCTCGTGGACGCCTCCTCGCAGACATTTTAAATGTAGTCGTGAAAAATTGCCGGGACAATCCGAAGGAATATTCGCGATGGAATTCGGCTCACTCGATTTCGAATCGAATTGGGTATACGAGAACAAAGCGACGATCGGCGACGTTTGAAGATGTCTATGAAATATTTAACGGTCTCTCTCTCTCGCGCACATACACACACACACACACACTCTCTCTCTCTCTCTCTCTCTCTCTCTCTTTCTCTCTGTGTATGTGCGTATGTGAATGTCTATGATTTAGTTTTCTTCGCCCCGGGTACGCGCCGTCGACGTGCGGATATCTGCAATTCGCGAGAAAGAATGTTGCACGCGGCGCGATACGTGAGTTGAATAACGGTTTTCGTGAGGAGAGAGAAGTAGGAGGGCTCATACTTACTGAGGCGGGAGAGCTTGTAGGCATCCGCGGTATTAATTACATCCACGAAAGCTTGCAGCTCAAACTTGCGAGTTGTAGTGTTCTGGTTGTGGTTGAACATCGCGAACTTGAAGGCAGACTGTACCTCGTCGGTACCTTGCTCAAAAATGGCACCTGAAAGCAGAAGATAACGAAACTAATTAAGCGCTTTCGCGTGTAACACAACGTCCATTCTGTGTGCCGTATCTGTATACGTAACGACGAATCAACAAATCGGATTCATTGCGAACGTATTCTATTAAATAAAATATTCCGCACTGAAGTGAATAAATATCTCAATTGCTGACTAGATGTAACTTTCGTAAAAAACTAATAACAAAAATAATAAATTTATAATATTCGTATTAGACAAAACATATTAGATAACATTGATTTTATTAGAAAGCTTGTACATTTAGAATTTTAATGTTTTGTATTATATTTTGCTATTTATAAGATTTCAATTTATTTAATTTTTTGTCCTGATATTTTATTTTAATTTTATTTCTTATTTCACTCAGTTTTAATTAAAATTATTTTAAATTTAAATTTTATTTTACTTATATTTTTATTAATTACGTTTATTAATTATAATAATTAATTTTGAACGTTTAATTTTTTATTACAAAATTATTGTAATTATTTGAAAGTTTATTTATATTATATTATATTAGATAGGTCGTCAAGTCTCCATTATTTCTATAATAAGTTACTACTACTACTAATAAGTTAATACTACAATTTCATTTGTATTATATTAATTGTACTGCAAAGATGTTAATAGAATTATAATTCCTCTGTAATTTCTTTTTTTTTCTCTGTAATTCTTTAATTTAAAAAAGGATTAAATCTCGACAATTTTTCCACAAGTTATGAGCAAAAGAAGATAAATTGGGTAAAATTTATATATATTTAATATTTATATATATTTAAAGTTCACGTAACATTTTAGTGTTTAGATATTTAAGATTAATTCGCGAAAGTTGTTGCAACAAATAATATTCAGAACAAACATACATTTCTTATATGAGTATCGAACTGTATGTAGTTGAATATCGAACCATATCAACTGATTTATGAAGAACGGCTGTAATTGTTATAAATTGAAACATTTACCTTGGTAGCAAAAAGAAAAGCGAATCTCAGGTCCCATCGGGGAGGAACGAGAGATTGTATATTGTCAGCAGCAGAAATTATTTGAAAGGTGCCGCATATTCGCAAACTTGCTAAACGTCGCGGGGCAAAACACGATTATCTCTCGCCTGTCGTGAAATCGAATGTGATAATCCAACGCGACATCCTGTATCGGATGTCTGATGTGTGGCGCTCCGCTTACTACTGGCTCACACACGACGCAGTGGTACGGGTCGGCGTCTGCTCAGGCGGCGTCTGCACACGAGGCCCGCGCAATTACACCGATCCATTCGGCGTTAATAGTCGGTAATACGTACCGTTACTATCGCTTCTCATGTAATTCACCGTAAACCACCGCGATTTCCGATAATCGGGTAGATCCACTCGAAGGACGGAAATCCTTCAACGGCGTTTTGTTAAGTTTCGCGCGGACGCGAAGTCGGGATCCTTTTCCGAGAGAGATATCGCGATATATCCTGGCGATCGCGCGCTGAAAGCATCGACGTCGCCGTAGCTGCAGAAATAATACGGCAACACGCATTTATCAAGCTATTTATTTCACGTCAAATGTATTGCATATTCCAGATGTTGCTGTCGATGAGGTGATCGATGATGCGCTAACGCACGCGGGCGCGCGCGCGCGCGCCAGCGCATCGTATAATCGAGTAACTGTCAGCGCTGAATACTGCACTTTGTGTCTTCGTTATTCCCAGCGTCCGACGTTACCATTAATATCAGGCTGGTAAGCCAGCCGCGTCGACCGCGCACGGAGATTTTCGTTATAAAATGTACACTTCTCTTCGGAGTTAGTCGCAGAGTGAAGGCCGTGGGCGGAAAGAGGACGGGAAGGGACGGGCGGCGAGGAGGCATGAGCAATCGTGCGAATTGACAAACTTGTATCGAAATAATTTTCGTTACGACTTTCCAAGTTGTAACGCCCGAACGTCGGGCCGTGCCCGGGAACTGTTTTTCCCCGCCTGCGCAATGAGAGAACTTTTCACGCGGCGAATAAGATACGCTTCGAAGTGTTACACGGATATTATAGCGTCCCCTTTTCTCGTTTCATTTCTTCCCTCTTCCACCCATTTAGTCAACCGTCCTCCTGCCAGTCTGCTTGCTTGCTTACTTGCTTTGCCTGCCTGTCTGCCTGTCTGCTTGCTTGCCTGCTTCCACGTCACACGTGGATTTTTCTTTGCTTTCATGAGAGCATCTAATTTCGTAGTTTCGCGCCGCGCCTCGTGAAATATCGGTGGGAAGTTTGAAACAAAGTAGTATTACGATCCGCCCGGAATCCCGGCCGACAGTAAACTGGAAGTGGACAGGATATCGCGGCACAACGACACGCGCGCGCGCGACGTGATTTCATACTTTAGCGGCGTGCACGGAGATATTGCATCGTACGTAATCCATACAGTTATTAACTCTTCGGCATTGTACGCGACGGACAATGCGCCGCACAAAGAATAATTCCCCTCGTGAAAATTACACTGTCGTGTTATCGTCCCCACGTCCGAACGATAAACACATTTCCATTCTTCGTCCCGCTTATACACAATCACAGAAGTGCTCCGTAGAGGAATTCGATATAGGTGAGCACGATATTAACATTATATAATGCAAAGGAAGCATCGGCTTATCTTGTTTGTTTATTCTTTATCCGCGCTCGAAGAGCGCGACGGTACGATAAAAGAAGGGAGAAAGAGAGAGGCAAAAACAGAGGAGAGAGAGAGAGAGAGAGAGATTGTTCATCAAAGTGATTGTGTCTCAGCGATTTTATGATATTACCGTATATTTTTTATTTAACTGTACTTTCATTTCGATATAAACTGGATTTACAGTGCAGCAGTGTTCCAATTAAAACTGTTGCTATTAAATATTGGATATTGATCTCGTCAACGATCCGCCGCTTCATATGTCTCGTCGGATGATTCCGTCGCGAGCGCGTTTTAAACGTTCGCGCACGCCTGTCAAGACACGAGGCGTACCGTCGTTTTACGAGGCGCATAATTTTATTATCTCGTCGAGCGTACAGAGACGGACAAGAGATAGCGCGAGCGGCAATCTCGGCCATTATGCTCGCTGCACACACGGGGATACGGGGTGGAAAGAACTTCATTGTAATTCGTACGATACGGAGCGATTATGCACGTCACAATAGAACCGCTAATTTCTCGTAATTGATATCCCGGAAAACGTACTCCCGGTTATAATCTGCCTGTAGACTTAATTCGTTCAAGCAGAATTTTTGTCCTTTGAAAATTCAACGAGATGTTTAGATCTCGCCACGTGTGTAGCGCGATGCAGCGCGGACGATGGTGAAAGTGGATTACTATTACGAGGATTGTGCGTCATCAATGCGTACGCTCGATAATTAGAGATAGGGAGAAAGAAAGAGAAAGAGCGATTTATTGCAATTTGAATCCTTTAAACGTATAAAGAGGAATACAGTTGTTAATAATTCTAAGTAGAAAAATTTCCAAGAAAACTGGTCACTAGCCAGAAACTGGTTTATTTTTACTCGTTAAGATATATTAAGTAGTAACTGTACAGGACAGAAAAATACTGGCCAGTATTTTTGACCAGTATTTCTCAAGTTACTCGTCACAAACTAGACAGTACAAAATGGTAATTAAAGATAAAGCTGCAACCATCTCAATAATGAGTAAGTTTGAAAAGATTCGATCTTCTGAAACACGAGTTACTTTTATATTGAATAATAAAATATAATATTTAACAATGTAAAGAACGAAATTCATCGAACTATGAAAGCTATTTAACAGAATTTTCACACAAAAAAGATTAGGTTAGAAACTAATAAAAAACTCGTTAGAAACTGGTAAAAAACTAACATGATTTACTATCCAAAATTACTGACGAAGCAAACGTCGTCAAAACTGGGAAAAAACTAACCAGTAATCAGAATTCCTAGCTAGTTACTAGCTAGAAAGTTGGCACTTTTCTAGTTGGGATATATATTGTCTCAAGTAAGGTAGCCATTGCAGCCATCACAACGCGTCATCTTTTCCTTGCAATAAGGTTAATAATAATAATAATGGTAATAATATATATAGAAAAAACAATTTTGTTAGCGTAATTGAATCTTCTGTTACGATCCTGGTAAGAGCAGATGAGAAATTCGGTTGTAAGAACAGTAAGATTCAGGTAAAACGTTTCCACTCAGTCAATTGTTTCCTATTATTGCGACTAAATTTTAAACGAATGCCAAAGTGGATGACAAACTCTAAAAATGTCGATAACGTAAACGCGATCGTCAAAATTTCACGTCAAATAAGCATTAATATGAAAGATCATGCTACCTTTTTCTTATTTTCTATAGATTTTATCTTTTGTATATCGTATGTAAATATACGTTACTCTGTTTTATACTATATTTAACGGAAAACAATTACGCATGTATAGAAATATATCTAAAAACTTTTTGTATATTTTTAAGTTTGTAAATTCACTTATAAACGCACAAAAATGCTCTTTAAATGTTCCTGAACAAATCAAACGTACGTTTAGAATGTTCGAACTGTAAGACTTTTCTATCAGACAAATATTTACGCTGATAGTTCGAAATGTGAATTTTGAAATTATTTTTCGTTTTCACCACATATTGAGCAATGCTCTAATTCATTTTTACTTTCTTTATGTAAAAGCATTTGTAATTTTGTGCAACAGATTCTATGCAATGTGATTTTGCAGGAAAAGAGGTCAGCATTCCATCAGTAAAATATTGAAGTATCATGTTCCCTTAATATACAGTTGAATGTTCAGACACATGTTTTCCATTGCGGTAACAAAGATAACATTTTTCGTCGTCGAACTTTCACCTGGTCTCTATTCAGTTGCACAAGCGGGAATTTTTTTTAATATACTTTCAAACACACAGCAATGAAAGATAATAATGATAGACAATTTTACGTTTCAATTTATTCTATCTAATTCAAAAGCAAATAATTGGGCCGTGTTGTAAGCGATTAATGTCTTTGATGCAATTTCGTAGGACGAGACGGGAAATTAGTTTGAAAGGCGCCCATCGCGATACGGCTCGCGTGATGTCTACGTCGGGCTAATAACATTCGATTAAAATACTTGAAAAGGACGGTTGTCGGTATTTGGTTCGTGCTCTATTTAATATGTTTTGCTCATTTCTCTTCCCTTCGTCTCTCTCTCTCTCTCTCTCTCTCTCTCTCTCTTTTTCTCTCTCTCTGTCCTTTTTTCCCCGCTCGCTCTCCGCAAACACGTTCTCGCCGGCCGCGCCAATATTTGCTGAATATCTTCGTCGATATTAAAATTGTTTCGCGAGCGGGCCACTGCCGTATCGCCCGGGTGAGACGAAAATCGGCGTCAGCGAAAATACAACCGTGTAACCGGATTGTAATTACAATAAAATCCGCAACGCCGCATTTCCGGGACCGTCGCATTAAGCTAATATTAATTAACCCCGCTCTTCATTTACCATGTCACAGAGGCGGCGGAAATTCGTGCGCTGCAAAAATTTCGCCGACCACCACGTAATCGCGGTGGCGCGAAAAAGAGGTAACGTTACGGCCGCCAGATTTACACGCGAATTTAGGCCACGCGCACGCGACCTTATCGCGCGAGCCCCGGACAGGTAACTAAAATATATAAGACGCCGTTGGCAAATTAATAAAAAGAATAATGTCGCTCTCGCGGCTAACCCGCTGGTTAAATATGCACGCTGCGTTGTTGCGCGACCGGCGGGCGAAGGCGGAAGTTTGACGAGTTTTAGCGATAAACCTATATCACTACGCGATATATAGGTATTTATGATGCACATCCTGGGAAACTCGCGCGCGCACGAATATATTGGCTCTCCCTTAAATACGACGTCGTACAAAACTTGGACGGTAAATCACCGCGTAGAGAGAGAGAGAGAGAGAGAATGCTTATTATAGTCGGGCGTATTCTTATTACCGGCCGACGAGAGCTAGCGGATTAATTTAGATCGCAACCGTATAATTAAACGATGAATATTGCCGTGCGCGGTGAAAACCGGAACACAGACTGCTCGACTCTATTTCCCCGGATCGGCGATCGCTTCGTGTGCAAAATATGGACCTATTAGCTCGCACGCGCGCGCCTGCCGTGGTAAGCAGAAAATTGTGAGTATTAAGCAAAATTCATCAACCATCGATTATTCTCTTTACAGATCAAGAATAATCAATTATGCTTAGTCAGTTTACTTAAGCCGCGGCATTCATAGTCTTATATTTAAGATTATCTTAAATTCATCTTTACACACTCCATAACCAGTGATATGATCCGTACAGCAACCGAAGATGAACTTAACCCTTCCAGCTCCAGTGTAGATAATTACGTACATTCACTTTGGGTCCTCTCCCCAAATTATTTATATTGACAAAGTGATAATACCGTCGATATAATATTATCGATCCGTTCTAGATAGAGTTACATCAAACTCTTCGTCCCAATCTATGAAACAGCGTATTTCCCGCTGAACAAACCAATATGACGACCGTGTGCAGAACAGAATTGTTGACACTCGATATTGTGTAAAGTTCTGCACAAGGAAAAGTGAGCTTTCCTTTCTCAATTTTTTATCTATATCATTTAAAATTAGAAGGTTGATATTTTTGTGTTTGTTTATTATAAGTTATAAGATTTGTTAAATATTGCAGCTGGGATACACACGTACAAATATGAATGTACCTAATTATGTATATTCAGAAAATCGTAATTCTGATGATTATTTTATCTGACTAAAAGATTTTTTATCAGGAGAACTTTTTAAGAATATTTTATAAAGAAAAAAATTTTATTCCATCCGAATCTATGGTCGGGCCTTAAAGAGTTAAGACTTAGAAGTTCTGACCGTAATTATATGGAATGCGCGTTACTGTAGAAGGGATGAAGTCAGTATTAGTAAGAGTTGACAATAGAGAGTAAAATGGTTTCCTTGTCTAATTGTCTAATTGATGGGAAGAACGAAGGAGGAAAGAAGCGATCACATAATCAATACGTTCTCGCTTTCTTTCACTGTTCCATTCTTTCTCTTTCATTTCCTCTACATCACCTCTTTCCATAGTACTGTGTGACAGAGGAAGCATTCAATTTAGCATATCTCTTTCCTTTAATCTTATTATCAGTCTCGTAAAAGTACGCGGTCCATTTTATAAGTCTATGGATTCTCTCTCTCTCTCCCTCCCTCCCCTCCCCCCTCTCTCTCTCTTTCTTTTTCTGAATATAAATATCGTCCTTACTGCTTACGTTTCTCTATGCGCTCTCGGCTCTATGCAATCGAAAAGGCTTCGTTCAACTGTCGCAAAAGCTGTGGCACGCGCGCACGCGGAAGTCGCGTCTGTCCGCGCAACGATATAGACTCCGCCATGCACATAATACACGGACAGATACTTCCGTTTATCTCCGTCGACGAATCGCGCGCAGGATGAGATAATAAAAGGCAGAAGTTTCGTGGCTCTCCCTTGGGGTGTCTCTCTCTCTCTCTCTCTCTCTCTTTGTGTGTGTGTGTGTGTGTGTGTGTGCTTGTGTGAGAGAGAGAATGTGTGTGTTTGTGTGCATGTGTGTGTGTGTGTCTATCTATTTACCTATCTCTCTCTCTCTCTCTCAGGCACGTCACATACACACGCACGCACGTAGACGCACTGTGTGACGTATCATCGTGCACCTGATACGTCAGTGCCGTTAAACACCGGTCCAGGTACCTGTGTTTATCTCCGCGCGCGTTGACAGGTGGGGCGCCGCCGCGCGTCTATTGATTGGTGCCCAGTATCCCCACCAGTGTCTCACCCACACATCGATTCCCCCTCTCCGTTACTCGTGCAGCATCCCGGCTGCACCTCTCGCCCTTCGACGTCATCCCTCTCTTCTTCACCTTCTCTTTCTCCTCTCTCTCTTTCTCTGTCTCTATCTCTATCTCTTTTTCAGCCTGCTTCTCTCCTTCACCGTCGTCCTCTCTGCTTCCTCTCTTCTCGTCGCTCGTCTCTTCTTCCACCTCGTCCTCTCTTCGTTTCTCCTTCCCTCCCTCTCTCCTCCTCACCTTTTCACTCTCTCTCCGTCGTTATTTTCGTCCTCTCGGTCTCTCCGCAGCTGTCTGCCTTCCTATCATTTCCCCCCGCCCCTTCCCCGCGTCCCCGCACAGTCCTTCGTTTTTCTTCATGTCGACCAATAATTCGCTCCCTTTTTACCCTTATTTTCTCTTTCGTTTCTCGCCCGCATACTCGAGAACCGCGGAATCTCCACTATTCCCTCGCACGTATATGCTCAGCTCGTTTCCCACTCGTCTTCCGAACTCCGACGCTCACCTTCTCCATCACCTTCTTCTCCTCGTCCCCCTCTCTCTCCATCTCCTTCTCTCTTCGCCCTCGCTTTTCCCATGGCTCCTATCAAAGCCGCGGTCTCCAAGCCGGTCGCGCTCTCTCGCATGCGCGCGCGCTCGAGATTTTTCCCGATGCGCGGCTTTTTCTCCCGCTGTTATTGTCGATTGAGCGATGCGTCGCACTCGCCTGGCAGATTCTTCCTCCTCTTCTCTCCCTTTCTCTCTTTCTCCCTCTCTCTCTCTCTCTCTCTCTCTCTCTCTCTCTCTTTCTCTTTCTCTTCTCGCGGTATTCCCGTGACAGCGACTTCAATACTTTAATAAGTATCGGAAAGTTCGATGAATGCTATTTATACCGGCATTGTTCCGATAAGAACGTGAATATGATATTGAAACGCGGAGTGACAGTAGCCGTGGCAGTCCATTATCCCTTGTGTCTGACTCGTGACGGACCGTGACCACTGAGCCGGTCCGATTCAATTTGCAAGACTTAAGATTCTTTTCCTCGAGCCGGTAAGGCGTGCATTTGCATATCTTGCCGCGGCACGAGAGGGCCAATGTCGTTTTTAATATTCGTCACAAACAAAATTATATTAAGAGATTCTCATTGATATGTACATGTAATTAACCGCGATGGTGATTCGTCGGGGTCGTACAAATTATGATGGATTAGCGACCACGGAAATTCCACCGTGCATATATCCATTTTCATTGTGTGTCGCGCGCGCGTTGCGACCTTTCACCCCGTTGCCACTGCACGCTCGCGGGCTATGAAATTCCTCCCACTACGCAATTAAAACGTTTCGCTGTTGGGAGTTCCGAGAGCTCCGTGATTCCAGTCACGACCAAAATTATATGGAGAAGCTGCAATTGGCGACACACACAAGTGACTATTCGGACGGCCCAAACAATCCGGAACTTGTGTACGACTTGCAACGATCACGATCGTTACACGATTGTATCGTCCGACGGATGCGCCGCGCAAACTTCGACTGACAGTTATAATCGTGAGGACAACCGGAAATTTAGATAACAAGTACGAGGCAGAAGCGCGTGCTCAAAAACGAGGTGAAGAAAATGGTAGTTTCCATTATCCAATGTCTCATGTCGTGATAATCATGAAAGTCTATTTGAATCGCTGCGTTCATTATTCGATACAGAATCGGCACTGATTTTCGATACTGTTACTGTACTGTCATTTGAGCAAATTTTGATCACGTTTTTTTTTTTATTTTTTCTTCTCTATTCGTACAATTTCTCTCGCATTTCTGTTTCGTGACTCTATGTGATCAATATGTCTGCATCACGAACCACTCACCCTGGAGAGACACATCCTTTATAAATCTACTATTAAAGTTGCTGCCAAATTTACGTACGCCTGTCTATTTGAATAGGGTGATGAGGAGACACCGGGCATTGTGCGGTTAAATTCGCGCGAGTTTGCACGCACAGCGCTTCCTACGCGTGCGAAATCAGGAATTATTTTATCAACGTCGAATTGAATATCGACCATCGTCGACGTCGCGGTCGGGGTTTTTCGTTGCCCGTGCGCGTACAGGCGACGACCAATATTCAGTGATGTGCGTTGCATGTCGCCCAACTGAAAATTCGATTGCCGACCATGTCTGACCTTTGACTGAAACCCTCGCCGCCATCACAAACCATTAAAACTTCCTTTAACTTCTCTCACGCGATTAGAGTTCGCAACCTTGTAATTGAATATCGGGAACAATATAAACGGCTGAGTTGCCGACCGAGCTACAACGACGATCGGCCAACATTTCCGGAATCTTTAATCCCGGCAATTTTCTCCCGCGCGCGGTAGAAAGATATTCTACGCAGCGTCCTATTAATCACGAGCCGCTGCAAGAAGCTGAAGTTACCAGCGGGGCTTTCAAATCGATTTAACCATGTACCGATTTCCGATATAAACTCACTGAACATGCTCGTCAATAACTTATAAAATAACTGCGTTACACTCTCTAGATCAGTGTAAAACAATTAAAAAAGCGTCGAATTTGTTTCGTTACTTTTTTCGGCGATATGCTTAAAATACTTGCAATATAACGTTCAGTTAGTTCAATGGCCAGAGCTACACAAAGAGAGGGAGAAAAATAGCGAAGAAAAAGAGAGAAGAGAGAAGAAAATCGTTTACACAATTTTGATTGCTTTTCAAACGATGTGTTCTGTTAATAATCGAATCAAATGCCACGGTAAGTGATCTCCGCGCTGCGAAGTAATTCAGCCGGCATATCCACGCGTTTTGTTCTCGCGAGAGCTTCGATTACTCAAATCCATCGTTATCTACGTTCTCTTATACCATCCTTATCGTGCCGCCACTGTGCTTGTAGCACCATGGATTCTCCTCTATTTATGACACGTTGAATCTCCGTGCCGCGATTTCAGCGCGTTTATCCCTGAATTATATGACAAGGCTAATACAGTATTTTCGCGATTATTCAGTGACCAGCGTGCGGCATCTCTTGTCCTTATCGGCTGTTGTACGGAATAATAGTCTACGTGCGCCACCACGATTGCATCGATTCCCAAAGTGAACGAGAAATTTGCAAAGCAACCAATTTCGAAGCCGCACCGCTGCCGCCGCCACAGGTCGAATCAATAAACTCCTGCTTTTCGTTTCATTTTCGTTCCTCTCGAAGAGATCCTGTCCTCGTCGCGACTCGAACAATGAAACGGAAATGCGACATTCCACAGTACTACAACCAGTTGATAAATACATTTCACGAAATATCATGCGCTGTATAAGCTTTCAGCGGTCATAGGTGCGTGTGTAACGCCCGTTATTTGCGATTTTAAGGGAATGCTCTTACGTACTTTAAGCGGATGCCATGCTTGAAGAATTTACCGACAACGTATTGACTCTTTTCCACAAAGTTTTTTATAGTTATATATATATATATATATATATATATATATATATATATATATGATTAAATTTCCCACTAAAAATATGGTAAAGCAAAGCAGCACAGATCTATATATACAAGAAATATGAAAAGAATAGAAAGTAATCGTGTTAGTAACGATCACCTTTCAATATTATCAACATTTTCCGAATTCGTCACCCACTTTGACATTCTTTAATGGATACTATATTTAAAAAAATCTTTACCAACAAAATACTTTTTCTGCAAAGTTTGTCATATTAGTTGCACAAAAATACTAATACTTTTATACAGTGAAAATACATGCAACAGTGAATTGGAGCTATTATACTCACAAGGAAACCCACACAAGTGTCCACCTCCGATTTTCATGAACTTATAATATGTTGTATTTTAGATCAAAATAACAAATATGTTTTTTATTATATGTGCCCTTTCGCAAGTTTAAAAGGTGAAATACCCTTTTGAAGAAAATCGTTTTTTTCTTTTCATTCGAAGGGAAACTATAATGAAAACTATAAGAGATAGAAAAAAATATTTTGAATAAAAGTTGAATGATTTGAAGAATACAGAAATTATTTGAAAAAATAATTTTTTTATTAATATTTTCCCCACCACTTCTTCTTATTATAATTCTTATTAAAACAATATCTGTAAAGTACTTTGCAAATCATTCAACTTTTATTCAAAATATTTTTTTCTGTCTCTTATAGTTTTCATTATATTCCCTTCGAATGAAAATTTTTTTCAAAGAAGTATTTCACCCCTTAAACTTGCGAAAAGGCACATATAATAAAAACGTATCTGTTATTTTGACCTAAAATACAACATATTACAAGTTTATAGAAATCGGATGTGGATACTTGTGTGGGTCAGAATACAATAAAAACGATGAAAGAATTGAAAATTATATTCTGAGATATATTAGTTGGCGTAAACATTTGCTTAACATGAAAGTTCTGTAGCTTGTAGTACAGTGGATTATAACACGATTTAGATATAATGAAATTAGGAGCTCACTAGATTATCAAAATTGAGACTCATTACTGTGTATTATATGTGTAACAGGCTTGTCCAGTAATTATATATTATTAATTATTACTAGTGTTATTATTATTTAGTGTTCTTCATTATATTATTATTATTACTGTTATTGCGTAAGTACGTCGGTAATGACTCAATTTTGACAGTTCGTTAAGCTCCCAACTCCATTATGTCTAAACCATTTTGCAACTCACTGTACACGCCGAATATATAATATTCGCTCCGCTGGCGAACAAATTCGGACACATTGCTGTACCTTCACAACTAAATTTAGAAGCTTACAAAAATATATGAAAAGTTTGCAGTAAAATCCCAATGTATCTATAGTTAGATTTCCCGCTAAATATATAAAACAAAGTAGCATACATCTATTAAGGTCTACACTACAAGAAGTACAAAAAGAGCAGAGCGTGATTGTATTGATCACCTCGGCGTTATCAACGTTTTTCGAGCTCGTCGCCCACTTTGGCGTGACTCAAACAGAATAATAACGTTCCTTGGCATAACGCATCAGGCGAATTCGCAGCGACGACCAAAGCCATGGCACGCTGTGCTGTCGTAAGGGCAGCCGCGCGCTCCGAACGCCTCGGCTAATCACGAGTCAGCCTCCGCGACAAATCCAATTCGGCGACAATGACCTAACGAGGTAACTCGATTTACATCCATACCAGATCCTTCGAGGAGTCCGAGGACGGGATGAGTGACAACGGACGGCGAGCCACGAGACGTCTCGTCTCGTCTTCCCGCCGAGTGATCCGATATTGTATCCCCTAAGATATTCCGGGGATTTAAATTAAGTTCTTATCCGCAGATATTGAATCCGCTTTATGTTAATACGCCCTCTCGCGCTCCCTCCCCGGCACCGAGCTCATAAAGCTTGCGAAGAGGAGCAGTTGCAGGAGCAGGAGAAGGTGGCAGAATGGGAGAAAGAGAATGAGGGACGGTTGAAAGAGAAGGTTGAATAATTTCCGAAAGCTGCTCGAGAGAGCCGGGCGACCGACACGGAAGTAAGAAGAGCGCCGTCTTGATTCGTTTCTTTCCGCTGCTGGCGGGAAGAAGTTCGAGAATCGATTGCTCGTTGGCGTTCGCGTTCGCGCTATTCCCGCCCGTAGACACGACCTCTCTTCTCTCCTTTCCCTGTTCTCTGTCCCCGACATCGCAGCGCAGCGAGCGAAAACTTTTTCGAGTTCTCGCGATACGAGACGGCAGGTACCGATTGTTTAATACGAAACTTGGCGATATTGACTTTAATTAGTGCGAGTAGGTGGGTGAGTTAATGTAAGTCCGTGCTCTCGGGTCGGTGGAAAAAATGAGGGAAATTAATGGAAATTCCTTGGTAATGCGAATGAGCGTGGAAACGAGCCTAGCGTGGCGCGCAGGGACTGTGAGCTTGGCTGAGTTTTCCCGGAGATTGGTCGTATGTTGTATTAATCGGCTGAGGGGGCTTCGACCAATTTAAAATATTGCCGCTCGTTCGAGCGGTATATCGATCTCAACAGCGCCACATAGACAGAGAGAGAGAGAGAGAGAGAGAGAGAGAGAGAGAGAGAGAGAGAGAGAGAGAGAGAGAGAGAGA
>NW_022639587.1:683027-727019 GCF_010583005.1 Odontomachus brunneus | reverse complement strand
GAGAGAGAGAGAGAGAGAGAGAGAGAGAGAGAGAGAGAGAGAGAGAGAGAGAGAGAAAGAGAGGGAGGCAACAGTTATTATAGTATTATATTAACGTTTGGCGACGCGGGTGACGAGTTGTCGAGCCCACTTAACGTGCGCTAATGTGCTCTTCATTTCGATCGGCGGTTCGCTCGCGAAGGCTCGAAATGAATCGCCGGCGTCCTTAATGTGGTAAACATTTTAATTATCGTCTATCTCGCGCAATTATCTGACGCTCGTTCTCGTTTCACCGCGGGATCACGGATGCGGGGCGCGCACAGCGAGATTCCTTCATATTTCCGCTCGCTCCTGCTCGCAATGGAATAAACTGAATAAAAGATCGAGTTTTTTCGCTCTCTACGGTGTCACAGCAGCACGAAGACTCTCATATCGGCGTACAGTTATTCGCTCTTCTGCCCCCTTCCCTTTCGTGCTTCAATAATGTAAAAAATAGCAAGATTGCTCCCTGTCCGATTACGAGATGGTTCGAGGAGCTTTTATGCATTCATGATCGATGCGGTGCGTTATCAACGAATGTCGCCATGAATCACGGGAGCGTAGAAGAAATTGCGGAGTTTTTCTCGACGCGATGGAGCAGTCTCTTTCCCCTTAAAAACGGCATCAACACGCAATCACGTGAAATAACGACGCGACGACGCGCGACGTGATATACATATTGCAGTAGATTTATATTCTACACATATAATGCATGTTAATAGACGTATTTTTGCTAAAATCATACACATAAAGCGGATAATTCTCTTTGCAGTCTCCTTACTATCAGAATTGCTAATAATTATTAATTACTACCTAAACCTGTATCATGTGAGATACTAAGATTTTTATTTAAATCTAAATTTTTTGAATGAATTATAACATATGCAATATTTATATCTGTAATTGCGAGTCAATTGAAAAACCCATTTAATTCTGGATTCAAATCTGATTATCTTACTTACATGGCTTCAAAATATAATTATTAATATGGACCTACAACTCGTATTAAGGCGACAAAGTGAACTCCAAAAGTGTCGAAAACGTTCATTAAAACGACATGCCAAATAAGCACTAACATGGTCAGCCTTTTCGTATTTCTTGTACATATACATCTTATAAAAAAGTGTACTGCTTTGTTTTTCCATATTTAGCGAAAAACCTGACATGTGTATATAGAAATCTTCTTGTAAACTTTCGTATATTTTTAAACTCCTAAATTCAGAAATTCTCAAAATTACAGAAATGCTTTTTGAAATTTTTCTGAGTGCAGCAAACATTAGTTCAATATGTACAAGCTGCAAAATGTTTGTATCACACAAATATTTAATTGTCAATTCCACGTGTTAATTTCGGAATTTTTTATCGGTTTCATCACATATATCGAATATTGCTCCAATACATTTTTGCACATATTTTTTACGTTGCTTTAAAAACATTTGCAACTCTGTGCAGCTAGTGCAACGTAAAATTTGCAGAAAAATGTCAGTATTTTGTCGATAAAATTTCCAAGTATGATATACACGATGTCCCGGACTCTCCTCCGAAATTTTGGTGGGAATGTAAGACAGATTGAGGTGAACATAAAAGTTCTATACTGTTTTGTGATATTCGGAATAATAGTCGAGATATTAATTGAAGAAGATTGATCACGCGTGATATATGGTAGATGATGTGTGACGATGTGTGCTGTTGTATCCCTGTATATTAAGTCAAATTGAACAGTCCTTTATCATCTTGCAAATAACCACGTAGATTAGTTATTAATGAAAGAAAATGGCTACATGATTGTGCACGATAATGCACAAATCTTCTTTAATTAATATCTAAAAATCTATATGGTTATTTGCTAAATAGTAGAAGACTTTTTGTGTTCAGTTTGACTAATGTATAAATATATAACAGCAGACAACATTACTACAGCTCATCTACCATATCGCGCATCATCAATCTTCTCCAATTAATATTTCGAGATTTATTGTGAATATCGCAAAACGATATGAAACTTTCATCTCAAACGGTGTATTCATTTTAATCCGTTGTACGTTTTCACACAATTTGCGGAGAAGAGTCCGGGATACTCTGTATATCCTTTTTACTAAGACCTATCTTCACTAACAATATATGTAAAGTGATAATTCTCTCACTTTGCAGTCTTCTTACTATCAAAATAAATATGTAAGATGCGTATTAATAATTGTCATCTGAAAGTTGTCTTACGTAAGATACTCAGATTTTAATCAGAGTTAGATTCAAGTTTTTCGATTGAATTGTGTAACGTGATATCTAGTATCACCATTAAACAGAAAAACTCCCTCTGAATTCAAATCTGATTATCTCATTTGTGAAACGAGTTTCAAACAATAATTATTGAGATACACATTTAAATTTATTACAAATACAAAGTCGCATATGTTATACGATTATTTATGATTACATTACGATTGAAATAAAACATTTAAATTTAACTTTAAATTCATATTTGAGCACCTTGCGTGAGACAATCAAATAACGACTGTTAACACGAACCTAAGATATCAATAATAACAAAGTCGACTAACTAAAGAAAAACCGACTAACTAAAAAAGTCGCTTAAAATAAAACGAAAAGTAATAGTAATAATTTTATTGCATATTTATGCTTTTGAAATACAATTCGTCGTCATCAATAAAACACAGGCGATGTTATCAATAGCCCGATATCAGTGTTGACAGTTGAGAAATTACATTAAGATCTAACAGAGTGCGCATACATAATTTCCATCAACGGCACATATATCTCTTCCTTCCTCCCTCTTCACATTCGTCAAGTGGTTAGGGTAGATTAAAATAGTGCGTGCAGAGAGATTCACACGTGCCTCCTCGCACGCCGACACTGTACAATTTCCCGCTTGTTGTTTGTCGACAGCATGCCTGCCGGGACGGGGCTTCGTCGAATCCCGCAATTCGCGAGGCAGAGGCGGGCCTCTCGTTACGCGGCGGATTGTACCACGCGAGATGCATCCGGCCGCAGCGTCCTATCAAGATAACCTATGTCGCGGCGGATAATTAACTAATAGACCGCGATACGTGAGCGAAATACGTATCTGACTGCGCATCACTCGCGCGCGTTTGAATCGCGTGCGCGGTGCGCCCGTAATTATATTGAGGTCGGGCACGTTGCAGCTCAGTTAAGTATAAATTTAATTATTGTTAGGCACCGTGCGCGCACGCCAGCGCATTACCGCTCCGTTACTCGTCATATCGACTAACGTGTAATTATCAAGCGCGGGTATAACGAAGCGCCACACGAGAACTCGCGTCGTCGAAAGAAAGCACGCGCCGCCGTCGCTACGTTCGATCAAAACGCGACGATTTTTCCGCGATCGCGCCTACTTTGTGCTGCGCCGACCCCGCTAAGCCGCCAAATTATTATGCGCTTTAGTGCGCTCCAGCCACGGCGAAATGCAGCGCACAGTCAACGCGCAGTAAATACCTTTCGGCTCGCTCGTGTTTACGGCCAGCTCGGCTGGCTCCGTAATTTAGCTATATTTGTGTATAGTATTATAAATGGGGTGTAAACGTTGTTATCATTAGGTATCATTGTGCATGGCACATCGAGGCTGACCATATTGCTTTGCAAGAGCATGGATAATTGTAGCAAAGGTCGCAATAGAGCGCAGCAGTTATTACGTTCGCAAATGCCGCTGTTGCTGATCTAATTAATTTCTTTGTACATGGAAGAGGAAGAGAGAGAGAGAGAGAGAGAGAGCGGGGAGGAGGAGTCAGCTCTGTAATTACGTTAACTATATCAGGTTCAACTATGCTACGTGAGATAACAAAATAACTGATCACGTCCCGCGTGCGTAATACAAACGAGCCTCTCCTCCAGCACTCTGTAAAGTTCGGAAATTAATCAAAATTTCTGGCTCGTTCAAAATTGCACGACGGCCTGCCGTATTGTATATTGTAATTACTAATTTAATTAATTACGAAAAGTGATACCATCGCCGCTTTATGTAGCGAAAGAACTGAATGGCGGTCATAAGCAATTACAGCGCGCGAGAGATTCTCGGTTAATTAATTACACATAACAAATTATAATGCCGCGCGCACATTTCGTTTTATTTTATAACGCGTTTACACGAATTCGGCAATACCAACAAAATCACATTGTCGTTGGCAAAAACTTGAAATTTGGAAAATAAATCACACAGAATATTCATGCGTCGGGAGTTGCATTTGCGTTGTTACGAATCGGGGTCGTTGCTGCATTATTATCTTCATCGTTGCGTTATTGGTACTTTTTGGATAGAAAACGCGTGGCGCGCGCGAATAGAGGTGCAAACAGTTATAGCAAACTTGAAAATCTACCTCCTCTCTCTCTCTCTCTCTCTCTCTCTCTCTCTCTCTCTCTCTCTCTCTCTCGTTCTCTCCCTGGCTCCCGCTGATTACCTCCTGACAAACGCCTCGACTCCACACTGATTTTAATCGTATTAAGCCGTCCCGCAGCGCGCGCGGGACAGTGGAAAAATAATCAATTGAAATTACTCGCCGAAGGCCGCAAAAACAAGCGCTTAATTACTCGCGTCAACTGTTACGTGGGCAGTCTTTACTGTATATTTACAACATGATTATGCTACGCGGCGCGGCCATACCTCGTATCCATGTAAATTGGCAATCACCGTCGAAATTAGTGTTCTCCCGTTAATGCGAGCTTGGGTCAACACAATTTGCTCGGAGTATCTATCCATCAGAAATCTCAATCCGTCCGTCGGTAATTTTATTCCTGACCAACCCGCCCGCCACGCACGGGGTCACGTCCATTTCCCTCCCAAGATCGGCCGCGCGTACTACATACGTATATACATATATCGTGCGTTTTCCCACAACAAAATTTAATCGACATGACAGACGGACAGACACGTCCGGTATGTCGAGGTAGTCATGCGAGGTGCGCAGAAATTGATCGATGAAACCTGAGCAATTTGGGCAATTTTGCCGAGGCGCGCGTGTACTACGCGGCACGTTACAACAGACGGATGTAACGTTGAAAGGAAGTAGCTTCAATTAGGGACACTGTCCGCCCGCGTTGCTATGGACATCATAATAATTGGATAGCTCACTCTCTCTCTCTCTCTCTTTCTCTCTTGCTCGCGAGCATAGCCGACATTCTTCAGCAGAATGTGCTGCACGCTTGATGCAGTTTACTAACAGACGTGCGCGCGAAAGATGTAACGATCGCCCGTGCGACTAGGGATTACAGACGGTTCGCCACCAAACCCCCGGCACCAAGTTATTATGAAGCAGTCACCATTATCCAGCCGGTACAAGGAGCTACTATTCGGCAAAGAAGATTAAGCGCTTTAAGTCCGTGAGGAACTTTGCGCTAAGTAAGAGGCGCCCAAGCAAGAACGTTCTTAATCATGTAAAAGGGAGCTTGCCTTAAAAGCTCTTTCAAATAATGGCGATGGTTCCACCAAGCGAAAGATCTCGCCTTGCCCACCGCTCTCCCACCCCCGTCCCTATTCCTCTCCCTCCCCCTCGCCCGTCCCGCCGCCTCTTCTCGCCGAAGGTATACATACTCTATTGTTCCACGATTTACGATCGAATGGAGGAAGTCGAACAAACGGCCGCCGTTAAAAGTGATCAATCCGATCGTCGGTATAACGTCCTTTATGGGAATCGGAAGTCGCGATATGGCCTTCCAAGGCACTTCTTGAACAAAGAAGCAATAACACCTACGGCATCGCCGGCTGAGAGAGACTTTGTCCGGCTGTATTCTCCCACTCGATCGTACGTAACAGTTTACAGAGGCAGATGTGGACGCGATGGAAAATCGGATAAAGACTCAATTACATTACACACAGTTTATATCGTAAGATCGTGGTACGGAGCGCGCGATATACGCGTTATAGTTCACCGATGAGATCGGTGCTTCCTTAAGAGAATGCTGGAGTCGATCACGACATCCAAAAATGTCGACAACGTATAGACGATTACCAAAACAATTACACTATCCTCTTTTCGTATTTCTTGTACATCTCTTGTACACAGATCTTATATGAATTTGAGTCACTTTGTTTTATCATTTTGTGGAAAACTTAACGTATATATAAAAATATTTCGGCAAACTTTGCCGATATTTGTCAGTTTTTATATTCAGATGTAAAGGCACAGCAATGTCTTTTATCATTTCTCTAGAGCAAACTCGTGTTCAATATATACAAGCTACATATCTTTCGTACCAGGCGAATATCTACTTTAACTAACAACGCCTGATAGACTAATTTATATTTGAAATGTCAGTTTTGAAATTTTTTATCATTTTCGTTATGTAATAAGCAATGCTACAATTTATTCTCGTGTGTATTTTTATTGCGTAAAAACATTTGTAATTCTGTACAGCTAATGTAAACTTTATAGAAAAAGTCAGTGCACTGTCGATAAAGTTATTATCGGATTTCAGCATCGCCTAAAAGGAATGTTGAAAACTTTATCGACAAAATACTGACCTTTATCTGCAAGATTTATGTCGTATTAGTTGTATAGAATTACAAATATTTTTGTGCAATAAAGCACACACAAAAACGAATTGGAGCACTACTCAGTATGTGAAGAAAATGATAAAAAATTTCAAAATTCACATCTCGAACTGTCAATTATCATAAAAATTTCTGATACAAGAATCTTGCAACTTGTACATACCGAACACGTGTTTGCTCCAATCAAAAAATTGTAAAGAACATTGCTGTACCTTTGTAATTGAATTTAGAAACATAATGTAGGATTGTTTCAATGAACTGATTTATAATTGTTAGATATTTACTAATAGATATATACTCGATTACAAACAAAGCAGCATACATTTATACAAGATCCATATGTACAAAAAATACAAAAAGGTAGTGTGATCATGTTAATAACCACTACGTTATCGATATTTTTGGAATTCATCATCCACGTTGGCATCCCCTTAACCCTATCAGTGTCAGCCGGAAAATATGCTTTTGGGCCAAAAGTGATCTCTATAAAAGTATTGAATTTATTATATGACGACTGTGTCAGGGAGGGTTTTTTGTGCTTTCTGAATCCGATTTCGGAGTAAAAATTTGAAAATTCAAAATAGCGTATAAACATTTTAAAAATTATGCAATTTGCATGAAATCTGGTTTGCAGGGGTTTTTGTCAAATGACAAAATCAGAATCTGCTGTCAAATTGTTAAAATTCCAAAAGATAAATTTAATTTGGCCAAATAAAATTCTCGAAAATAAATGTGTGTTATTAAAATATTTTTCAAAATTAAAAATATTTTCATATTTAATTTCTGTTAAGGTTATGTAATAACGCAATAATCGACAGCAGATTCTGATTCTGTGACCAAAGAAATCTTTGTAAATCAAATTTCATACAAATCGCATAATTTAAAAAATTTTTGGAAGCCTGCCATTTCGAATTTTGAAATTTTGATCCCGGACTCGGATTCAGCGACCCAAAAAACCTATGGATACCAAGCTTTATTAAATTCGGTTAAAGATTAATAATTTTTTTCAAAAGTGCGCCATATAGGTCAGTGACACTGAAATGGTTAAAGAGAGTCAATGTTTCTTATTGCATCAGTAAAAAAAGTATTTCACCAATAATTAGTAAAAATTCATTCACTTTTAGTGAAAATACTTCCACTTTACTGCTTTATCCTATATCTCACTGATTTTGACCAGTGGAGGTGATATTTTATTGCGCAACCTGTAGTACACAAATTCGTTATACGTACCAGACAGTTGTTGCAACTTTTTGCACCTATGGCAATGGAATTGAAGGCTTCCATGCAATTTGCATGCAATGAGACTGTCTATGCTTGTAAACTGCATCAATAACAAGCATAATCATTGCTATCGACTGACTCTTTCAGCGAGACTTTACTGATTGTAATGCTATATTTATAACTGAACCACACCAGTTATAAGTATAGCATATTTCAGTGAAGAATACACTGATTGTACTTTGGAGAGTAGCTCAACGAATTGTTCCCGGCAAGGGAGCAATATGTTCGAAGAGAAAGAAAGAAGAAGGCCTAGAGAAATAAGTAGCGCGAAAGTAATCTTCCGGCGACCCTCGTCGGTGTGCTCTATCGGGTAAACACCACATCGGGGGAATCTTAAATCGTATTAGGTTTTCAGGAAAGATTATCTGATCCTCGTCCCTCCTCAAGTTGACCCCCTAAATCCTCGTCTTCACCCCCGTACGTTATTATTTCACGTAATTCCACGGGGAGAGAAGGATGATCCTGCGAAAAAATCAAGACCCGCCGCTGCAACCCCTCATCACCTGACCCCACCCCCTCGTGCCGCTCTCCTCTTTAAGTATCCGCCGTCATTTTCCCCTGGAGCCGATTTTTCAGTACCCAGGTACAGGTGGTGATTTATAAAGTGGGAATGCAGCCCGTGTGCCCGTTCACGGCGATCCATTACAGTCTCCTGCTGCTTCGAGTCATAATATTTTCCCCCGACCCCGCCGTCGTCCCTGCCGCGTAGCTCGTATGCCGCCGTCTCCGCTTCTTCTAGGATCTCGTATACCGCGCCATCACCGCACTTTATGCATACCTGGACTCTTCTTCTCTCTCTTCCCTTCTTCCCCCTTCTCTCTCTTTCTCTCTCTTCACCTTTGCGCTATCCCGGCAAACATTATAACGCCGTGAGATTATGAATTTTGTATACGACTTGAAGGATCTTCCCGTGAAACTTCCGCCGTCCCGTATCCTTTTTCAGCTCCTCCGCCCATTCACCTCACGGCTTTCGTCTTCGAGGCATCTTTCTTCTTTCTTGTCTCTCTTCCTCACTGATAAGTACGTCCGAATGGGACGTCATTAAAATCCACGCTTGTGTAAACGCGCGGAATCTGGTTTAGTGAGGATACGCGCGCGTCTGTTTGCATGCGTCAGCACCTTCGCTCGAGGATGGAAAAGAATCTTAAACTGGGTAACGCGTGGCGTACCGTCAAGATTCACTTTAGCCGATCGGGGAAGGAATTTTGTTCGCGGAATTTTCAGCACGTACTGTTACGGGTAATTCGATAATCACGTGAAAATTCTTCGAGGTATTTCGATGACTCATTTTCTCATTGCATGCGAGCCATACGAGAATGACACGTTTTAAATCCCAAAAAGAATTTTCATAAGAAGACGCACGCTTATCACAGAAGTCGATACGTCGTGTTTTGTACATAGGGAATTTTGAAAAATGTTTTACATCTCTGGTCTCCGAGCGAGCATTCGAAGAGATTGGAAAATTATAAATTTTCTATACGATGCCGTCCCTCAAGCGTACTGCTCCGAACTTTGCTTGCGTCTTCTCCTTCTCCTCGTCTCTGCGTATTTTCTTGGCAACAGTTACGCACAAATATTGAATCGGCGAACTTATTGTGTTTCGATGCAATTCTATTTCCGCTTTAAATAAATGTAAAAGTGCTCATATGTTATTTATCCGGTGTCGTCGTAACGTATATTCCTCCGAGCCCGTCGATCAGAATAGAGATGAAAACGGAGGAACGCAAACACCACGGCGTATCGGCAATGCAACAAATATCAAACATGTTATTTTCACAAAACTAACATTGTACCAGTGTGAGCAACGTGCGAGTAACTTTAAGTTACGCATGCACACGTAGAGAATTTTTCTCGAAGATATAAACATTCGTTTAAATCAAGAAAGTATATATCAAGATAGTAGTCTTATCCAGCTAGGATATACTTATAATTACACGAAAAGAATTTTATAGTCAAAATCATCCCATAGTTTTACGATATTCGCAATAAATCTCCAGATGTTAATTAAAGATTAGTGAATAATCACGCGGGATATATACAACTTACCACTACAGCTTGCCTACCATATCGTGCGTGATCATTCACTAATCTTCTTTAATTTATATCTCGAATATTATTGCGAATATCGCGAAACGGTATTTTGTGTTCGTTTCAATTCGTTTCCACAAAAATTGCGGAGAAAAGCTGGGACACTCTGTATGATAGAATTTTGTAACCGAGGAATAAATCGAGGTAATTAATAATCTTTTTATTTCATGTGTACAATTTGTTTTAGAAAATTAAATGTATCATTAAAACATTTTCTATGTTTTTAACAAAATTTACTTGTTCCTCAATAAGATAGACCTTACTGACTATCCCTGCGTTAAGGGGACCAAGTATCTTTGCGCGTGAAAAAATGGGGCTTCGTTAAAACACTTGCCATTTACTGAGGACTAAAGATACATAAATAAATTTACTAGGCATGTAATCTATAAGGATTTTGCGATGAAATAGCGTTAAAAGAGTAATGTATTAAAAGAATAATGTATTATTGAAATACAAGTAATTAAAAAAGTAGCTCACTTTATAATCTTGCTACGATTTGGCGAGAATTAAAAAAAATATTTATATATAAAATAGTCTTTTGCTTGTAAAACTTAACTCCATTCATTGAATCTCTGAAACAGAGAAAATAAATTTTTTTGTAGAATTAGCAACAAAAAATCAAATTTTACTTAAAATTTTGATGTTTTTTATTAATTTTACAGTTATAAAAACAATTGTTTCCTGATGTTTATAGGATTAATGAGTTTAGTTTGTAGATTGTTTTAATACAAATATTCAAAAGAAAAAGCATATTGATATCTATTTCTATTTTTGAAATATCGTCGCAAAACCACAAAATAAATCACTTTTTTAATTACTTGTATACTCCATAATACATTATTCTTTTTCGACTCTCTTAGAGTCATTTTGTCACAAAATTCTCATAAATTACAGTAAGTTTATTTATGTATCTTAGTTATCTTAGTTTCGCCTTTACTAAACAGCAAGTATTTTAATAAAGGCCTGTCTTTCCGCGCGCAAAGGTACTTGGTCCAATTAATACAAACATAGTAAAATTGAAAAAAATGTATAAAAAAAAAACTATTAATTTCCTCTATGTAGAAAAAATTCCATGATAGTATAGGAAATTTAAAGAATAAACATCTGTACGTACAGAGAAGTAATTTTTTTAAGAAATGTAGAACTTGTTCGTCGTATTGAAACGCGTGTGAAAAAAATTCCATATTGAATACATCTTTCACATACGTCTTTATCATACGTTACTTTATTGTTTATGCTTGAATTAACATGATAATGAAAGAACTATCCGCGTTGTACTGCTTGTTACCATTTGCAAAGGAACCTGTTGCACAATTTATTGAATCCTTCACTACCCAGAAGCGCTACAAATATTTCGTTTTTCTGCAATTCTCATAGACGTGTATATATAGTAGTACTATGCATTACACAACAGTTATATCATCAGCACGAAGAAAAAGATTCTTTTGCCGCAGCTAATTATCGTTTGCTGAAAATATTTGTTGACAGTATTTGTTGATGCAACTAAAAATCTGCTGCTGTCAAGATTTCTGTTACTGTTGCTTATGCATCGATTAAATATACAGTTAAATATACAGGGTTGGCAAAAAATCTGCAAACGGTCAAATATCTTGAAAAGGATCAACTGTAGTGAAAAATATGTAAGTAGCAAAGTTGTAGGGCTTAATAAAATGTACCTAATGATGGCTAAAAATTTGATTTTGGGTGGAGGACGAAGGTCATACGAAGGTCAAATTGAATTTTTTAAATTGGACGCCCCACTTTTTATATTCTTGTAGCTTATTTCAAGGGCTTTCCAAAAACCTATAATAAAGTATTTTTTTATTAGGCATATTTAGAGTTATGAGGCTTGAAAGGATTTTGGTTTTTAACTGTTTCTGTTTCGTAAAAACGTATCACTGTCCTCTGAACGGTGGATTTAAAAATTGGTGGAAATAAAATTGCGATCAGGATATGCAACATTGAATGTGTAGATCAGTTACTTCTTCGTATGATCTAATATGGTCTCCAAATTTTCGATAAAAAAACAGCATTATCTTTTCTTTATCGGTTAACATTTTTAAAAAAGAAATTTGAAATTGTAGTTGAAAAAAGAAAGGGAAAAGACAAAGAGTAAAATGCGAGAGAGCACGACTCGTTTTTAAAATACAAAGATCGAGAAGCGTTATCGTGAAGCACGGGTATGCGCGAGTTTTAACTGAGTACGTGTGATATTACGTCGTGAATGAATAACCGCGTTCGATGCGAGCGAATGAACAACTAGGCTGGGAGCCTAAAAAACATAAACACAGGAAAAAAACAAGAATAACTTTGTTTTTCGTATCTCGAGCTAGACGATATGACCGGCTTAGTTGTTCATTCGCTCTCATCGAACGCGGTTATTCATTCACGACGTAATATCACACGTACTCAGTCGAAACTCAAATTTTTAGCCATCATTTAGGTACATTTTATTAAGCTCTACAACTTTGCTATTTACATATTTTTCGCTACAGTTGATCCTTTTCGAGATATTTGACCGTTTCTGGACTTTTTGCCAACCCTGTATATATGTCTACTGGTAGTTATATTTTTAGATATCCGTATGTTACCAGGAGGTTTAGCTACCATACACAGATTCTTGCTGCCACAGCTGTTTTTCCGTAAGGTTACAAAATATGATCAAACTGATCAAACTCTATTCGTTTACTATTCTCTATTTATAGTATAGTATTTAAATAAGTTCAAAGAAAATAAGCATAAATATGAATATATGTAAATTAACACAAATATATAAATTCTGACTTCAGTATGAAGTCCTAGTCGCGCAGCACAAGCCTTGGAAATTATACTATTAGTATGCAGTATTATATAACAAAATTTTCTACATGCACGCGAGCGTCTCATCACACTTGTCGTATCGCCAACGGCGCGAAGGCATCGCCGTTAGTTTTTTAGGAACGCAACGCCGCAGGATTGTACATGTTGTATAAGGTCTGACGGATCTTGTCAGGAGTTTCCTTTCACGCCGCTTCTTTCCCACGCCCGCAGGTAACAGGTTCTCCGGATAAAGCATCGCGAGCAGCCACTCTTATGTAAATATCAGTGGTGGTCCGTTACTCAGGCCGCGCGCTCGTACACTTGCACAACTTTGCAGTGGCGCCAGGAGAGGACACTCAGTCGCATACTCGATGCTTACCCCGTCCAAAAGCTCGCGCGATCTTGTTTAAGACAAGTATCCATCCCCTTCCTCCTGCTCCTCCACCACCACCTGCTCGCGCTGTTCCTGTCCTCCGAATGAACTTTGTTTTGTCTCTCGATACACCGCTTTCCACGGTGGCTTGGTCACCGTAGCAGTCCCTCAAAGGAGACTTCGTCCTGGATACCCTCTTTGAGATTATAGCGGAACGTAAAACGAGAAATTCGTGGAATACCTTCCGGTATCTATCGTTGCGTGTCCCCGGCCATATCGAGCACTCGATCGAGCATCAGCCGGCGGAAGCTCCACGGGAGATTGAACATGCGCTCGCTACGGCATGCAGTCGCTCGGAATCATATGCTCCGAAATTCGTGCTCGTAAGCGGATTAGTATGAGACGCTCCGAAGGGAGAGGCGCGCAATAAAACGGCGGATAAAACGAGAGAGTCGTCCGCGGTAGGACCGCAGGGGAAGTGCTGCGGAATTGCCCGGCGAAGGTGAAGGAAAAGGACGAACGGCCGCTTTTGCATCTCGTAATTCGCGGGCCGTGCACGCATGGAGCTTATGCCGATGTAATACGTGTTTCTTGCTGTTCCGCCCGTGTTTCAGACTCTCTGTGGCCGTTAATAAAAACATGGGGGGATACGTGAAGTATTTCGTAATAACGGATAGTGGCCCGTGGCGTTGGCAGCGCAGCAAAGGAGGTTTATTGCCCCGGACAGAGCACGCTATGGCCTTCCTCGTCGGTCGGATTCGCGAGAGAGTTCGAGGCGCATACTTACGACGAGTGCATCGGTCGCCAGCAAAAAGGTAAACATACGGCGATCGGTGGCACCGCGATAGAGAGCTCCCCTCCGGCTTGGAGGGCGGAAACATGAAGCGAAGAGCCGCAGTACCGGGCGCATTCATCTCGACGAAATACTTTTGTAAAAAAAAGCAAAGAAGACGTGATCTCAGAGGAGCTCGGCGCTCTCGTGGACGCAAAACTTGTTGCCCGTCTGGGTGGAAATCCCAGTTTAATGTGAGACACATTGAGCGCGCTTTTATGCGTTTTCCTCGATTAGGTTTATGCCCGTGAAATTATCGGCGAACGTGCCTCTTTCTGTTCTTTGCGGTCTTACGCGTGCACCTGCCAAGAAGATTGGTTTTTGTTTCATGTCCTTCACGTTCGCGACTTATAGCCCTTTAAAGTTTCAGTATGCTCAGTATATTAAAGAATCCTGACGCCATACACGGTCGATGGCCGCGTGGTTAAACGGCCAGCTCGTACAGCACAGAGGTGGGGACAAGGCCATGTTACGTAAGGCATTAGCTTGTATTACGCTAGCAATTGGCGACTGCGTCTATGTTTACATCTACGATTGTTTCCTGACCGATCAGAAAGGAACTGTTGGGTTGGTCAAGAAATAATTTTAAATGCGAATGCAGCCACAGTCACCAATCATCAATCGATAGAGGCATTACGCGATACGTACAAGAAACGATCTTTCGAAGGAAGGAAAGTAGAGAGATCCAGGTTTAACTCCTGGCAATATTTTTTTCAATGCTTAAAATTAATAACATAGAAAATATCAGTAATAAAAGTTATCTTAAAATAATTGAAATAAGATAACGAATTTTAATTAATAATAATTATTTAGAACAATGGGTCACAGTCTGACGCGGAAGGTTGATTTACCGCGTGCGTTTTAAAAGTTCGGAAATATATTCGGCGCATACGTTGACACTGTCAGGTATTATATTTTATCCTCCCACAGATTAAAATATATATTCGCACCAACAACTGCAATTGGCTCTTATTGGCTATTTGTCTCACTTGTATTTCTCTCTCTCTCTCTCTCTCTCTCTCCCCCTCTCTCTCTCGGAGAAAATTCAATAACATTGAATATACGCGAATTAAAAATACGTGATCTTACAAGATCTAAAGTCTTTAAAATAAAAATTAAAGGGTCAAAGTTAAACAACAAACTTCAAGAATAATGCAGTAATTCATCATTTCTGTACACAATTCATGGAATAAAAGCATTTATAATTCTATACAATCAAGACGATATATGAACTTTGTAGAAAAAGTCAGCGTCTTGTTGGCAAAGTTTTCAAATCTGGCATATCCTTAAAGTAAAATTCAATTGTTGCAACAGAGAATATCAACTTTTTCCAGCTCGAAGCGAAGAAATCTCAGATTGGAATTGGTAATATTGTAGAGCGTGCATTTCTGATTTCAATAAGCGCATAAAGCGCGATTAAAGGAGAGGAATAATAATGAGGGTTTCCGGCTTGATGTTCCTGGAAATTATGCAGTCGTGATCGCCAGCATCGAACACCCGATAAGCCCGTTAACGTCACGCTACCTATTAACGCTATCTATTAACACTACTAGCCGCATCATTATTCATTTCCCGTCTCGCCCCGAGATATATATCCGAGACGTCGGGTGCTATTCCATCTTCAGTCGCGGAACAATCACTATATTTCGGCCTCAAGTGGTCCGGGTGGGCGTCGTAAGACGTCGAGTAGCTATCAGTAATCCCATTCATCCCGCGTGTCGTTCCCCTTGGTTAAGCGAGTCGAAGACTCGGGACGAGGTACAGATGTCCGAGGACCGAGTCGGGGGCGTCGATGCGGGCGCACGGCTGGATTATGGCGACCGTCCACGAGGCCGTGCGAGCGACTTCGGTTCTTTTCATGGAAGAATGGCTTTTCCGTGTCGCTGAATTCAGTGGCCGGCGTGCGGCGCACAATCGCAACGTCGTACTACTCAGCCGTCGGCCCTCAGTGGATTTCGCCGGCGCGGACTGGACCGCGACGGACGCCTGAAAATAGAGAGAACGCGAGGCAAGGAAGAGATGGACTGAAACGTCCTCGTGGACTCAAGGCCAAGTATTCCCTCGGAGAGAAGTGTCTGATTCCGCGTCGCACCGGTCGGTTTTGAGGATTCCAAAGACTCTGCGAAGTTGGTCACGATGGAAGGTATTCCACGAACTCTACCGTCTTTTCTTTGCCAGTTGCTTCCTCTTCTGCTCTACCTTCTTCTTCTTCTTCTTCTTCTTCTTCTTCTTCTTCTTTCTATTCCTTTTACTATACCTCGACCTCCTCCGCTTTCTTTCCTTTTTTTCGCTGCCTCCGCGCTCTCACCCAACTCTCTTTCTCTCCCTCTCTCACTCTCTTCTCAACCCTCTTCTCCTTCTTCCTCAACGAGCTTCCTGACTTACTCTTTCTCTCGAAGTACGGTACCCGCAGCTGAGACGATATCACTTTCCGATAAAAGTCAAGTCGTACGCTTCCGAAAAGAGCTAAAGACTCGGCAGCGCGAGGACGTTGGAAGCGCGGCTTCGCACGGCCGCATCGCCGACGTGACGATGTGGGCGAGCCGTTATGCACGGCGAGCGTTGGAACTTCGGTACCTACGTGAACTTTACTACCGATTGTCGCGCCCGTGGATGGCCGCTGGTTTAACGCGACGGGCGGAACGTTCTTCCGCCACGTTGCCTTGTGCTTTCTCGACAGAACGGTAAATCGACTGAGCAGCCAACGTGTCGAGAGAGTGTGATTATTTTTCGGTTTCACTCTCGCGAATTGCGTTTACGTTTCATCGCGACCTTAGGGAAAAGGAGAAGAAAAAGAAAGTGCAATAGAGAGCAATAGCGCGGCTTCTTGACAAGAATTTCATTAAAGCGCGCAACGCATTAAGGAAGCAGCCAGCGACAAAAAGTTCTCGTTTTCACGATGCGAATGTTATTGAGTTCGCGTTAAAATTCCCTTTTTACTTACTCTCTGTTTCGTTTCGCACCCGCTGCGTGCGTGAGAGTAGAGAATTTCACTCGTACATATAAACATTCATTAACTGCAGAAGTGTTTAGGTAAAATATACTCATAACGTAGACAAAATTTCAAGATGTGAGATATCAAAGATATAAGAGAGTAAAAAACTGTACGTGGAAACAGCTTTTTTCCAAAAAGTATGGAAAAGCTTTTCAATAGCTCCGAAACGTGCGTGAACAGATTCCCATATTGAATTGTATCTTTCATATATATCATACATTGCTCTAATCCTAAATGCATACATTGCTCTAATCCTAAATGGAGAAAAAACGTTTGGTTGAATCAATCTGAACAAATACAGCGATTCAGTTGAAGGAAATAGAAGTTCTGCTTATTAAAACCGTATTTGGTTCCTATGGGCCAGAGAGATTATCTGCTGCCTTCAATTAAAAGTCGATTGAATAAATTTATTTGTGCAACAGTTCTTTTGCAAATGATGGCGAGCGATACAACGCTGTCAACACGGTTACAACTGTCCATCACTATCCAGAAGCGCAACGAATATTTTCCACAATTGTTATAGACGCGTACGCATAGTAAAATACATGTATCACTACGTATCAATATTTATAAATGAATATTTTTTTACTTCTCTAATATTTTTTTCTTCTAAATTATGATAACTTTGCATACTATCTAATTACAAAATATATCTCAAATTATTCGTTTATTGCTGTCATATATAAACGTTAGCTTCAATATGATGCGTATCTCAGTCGCATAATATAAGTTTTGCAAAAGCTACACTATTAAAATATTTTATTGTTCAAAAATTTCCTGTGTATTTGATCGCAAACATAGACTACGCCTTCTTACGAAAGGGGTCTGAAGCCAAATATAAAGGATATCTATATTTCCTCCCACTAGGCATGCTATCTTCGTCATATAATCGATTGTAAATTAATTTGTATGCTTGTTATCGTATAAGTTGCAACACTTTAATTTGTCAGAATTGAAAGCTACTGCTGACGTGTATGCGCAGTCATCGGTTATGACAGGAACCAAAGTGACAATACAGGGTGTGATATTTTTGCGAAGGAAGAATTTATTTTAAACTAAGAGAACATTATTTTGAAAAATAATTTTTATATATTTATAATTGATTACTGCACGTACATGTCAGCAGTGACTTTCAATTCTGACAACTTGAAACGTTGCAATTTCATTCGAGGAAAAGATGTGCAAACCGATTTGTAACCGATTATAATACAGCAAAGCATTTTACGCGTCAGTCCTCACTACGTTTTACTTCTCGCCAGCTTCTTCCAGTAGAAGTCAAGATAGACAAAGATTGAATGCTTGTAGCCATCCTTTTCAGGTGTAATCTTCGCAATCTCTTATGGAGTGGTCAATAAGTAGCAAAATGGTTTACATACATTTTATAGAACAAAGTTGCAGCATTTCAAGTTATCACGATTAAACTACTGATATACATATAATGTACAAGCTATCTTCCGAAATGCGCTGGTAGTACTATTTTTGCGTTCTGAAATTATTTTCAGCATGCTGGAAGATAGTAAAATTAACTACCTTTTTCACGAAAATAGATTCTAGGAAACTGCTGACTTCTGGCTGATTCTGCACGCTATCTCGAGGTCATGCAAATTTTCAGTAATGCATATGGCGCCTGGCGGTTTAAACTAAACAAGTGAGGAAAAACAAAACAGAAAGAGAAGAGAATTACAAATAATGTTATTGATATACATTAATAATGTATATTAATAACATTCTTTGTTATTAATATACATTAAATATATATTAATTAATGGAAGTAAATAAAATAATACAAAATATTTCTGTTACCAGATAATTATCAAGAAGTATTATCGAATTACAATTATTAATTTTACAATTATTAAAGAAAATCAAGAAAGAATATCATAAAAATCATTATAAATTAACTATCGCTTAAATTTATAATTTTTAAAATATTTAGTTAACGTTAAGAAAATAATCATGTTTTCTAAATTTTAGAAAATATTAAAAAAGATATGGACTAAGCTAAAACATAGCGATAGGTTTACCATAATTTACTTTTACACTCACTTTGTGCACTTTTCTTAATCTTTTCACTGCTGCAGACGTATATTTACGATATGTCGTTTACTGCTCTAGACGTATATTTACACAAGCTAAGTAAAATTATTTAGAACGGGAAAATGCTCCAGCCGTTGATCAGTGCAGTGCAGTGCAGTGGATCAGTACAGCAGACTGCTGCGGACGTATTTATACGAGATGGCAAATAAAATGCGCGTACCGCTGGCACCCGTAACAGTTAAGTGCGCAGTGAAAAGGTTAAATAGATTATGTCGTTTACTAACTAATCGTTGTCCGCTAACACACCTCATGGTACTGTAAATGCGTTCCGATTTTCCATATTATTACAACCTACTGACAATTTCGGAACAACTGAAACATGCTAATTTCAGCAACGGTACTGGCAGTACTATCAATGCATTTTGGAAGACAGCCGATCGGTTATAATAGAAGCTATAGTGACAGTTCACAATTATGACAATATGATGGAAGAATTCATTTGAAGAAATAAGAACATCATTTTGAAGGAATTGTTATATATTTTAAAAAGCTAAAGAATTGTTATATATTTTATAAAGCTAAAGTAAAAAGCATGACAATGTCATTCACCAGTGTGAATGCACGTCAACAGTGACTCTCAATTGAGACAGCTGAAAGCGCCGCAACTTCAGTCGATAAAAAGTGTGCAAACTGACCGAGCATACACGAAAAGTTTAGTAGAGTTCTTGTCCCAGTCATTACATTTGTTAAACTGACAAGCGGTCAGCTACTTCCCGAATACCAGCTCGATAACGCGTTCACTATTGCGGTTCGCACGAGATGGTAGCAGCGGCGGGACGATAATTATGCGGCTAAGTGAATGATAACGGATTTGCAACTTCGGTGGCTGCGTTAGCAGCAGAGCCGGTAGATTAATACGTTCCTGTTCGATGAATAACGAATTACGCAGATACAGATCTGGCCGAGCCAATGTGTAGCAGATGCGGGCAAGCTTGATCGACCAATGGACACTGGCTGCGGACAGCCTTAATTGCCCGGCCTTCGGTAGATGTGCGCGGGGTCTTAATCAACCGACAATGGGCACATACCGCGACATCTCGTATAGCTACGGATACTGCCCGATCACGGGTAAACGTGTGTATTCGCGCTGGGATCCGACTTCGTTCGTCTTCCGCCGGGCGGATTATCCGACCGCCGAATTCCGGTAATCCTCTAATAACCACGATGAATGCATGATTCTCTGGATTCGACGGCTCTGTAATACGGCGTAATGCGGTCATTAGGAGAAGCGGGCGCCTTTGACATCCAGCGACAAGAGACAGTTGGGAAAAGGCGTAATTGACTCGAAAAGATGTACATGAACTCCCCGGCGACGGGAACGGCGAAGGGACAAGGAAGGAGGGAACGAGACAGAGAATGGAAAGAAAACGGAGAAGAAGTAAAAGGCAGCACAGACGTGGATCCTAGAATCGGCTGACTTACGTGATCCCTTTGCTTTCATTGCGCAGAAAAGAGAAAAAAGGAAGAAGAAGAAGACGAAGAAGAGAAGAAGAAGAAGAGTGAGGAAGGAAGAGGAAGGGATATAAAAAGAGGGAGCCCGGTCGGCGAGCTCGAAGGCGGAAGGAAAGGAAACCCAGAGGTGGCCGGGTTAGGGCGGGCAGGGGGAGGGAGGATGGTACCGGCACTATCTCGGAAAATTATGTCAGTCCTATCTCAGGTTGAAAGCAGAGACGAGGATGAGAGGACGAGATATGAAATAGCCGGAATAAAAGGGAGAGTGAAATCCTGAACAGGACACACACCGAAGGAATAGAAATATTACTATTGGGATAAACTCTGTCCCGCGTTCGGCTTCCTTCCGCCACCTTCCCGGCGTATCTTATCGGCGTCCCACTTCGTTTTTCCATCCTTTGGCGCGTCGTCCGTCGTCCGCGCGAGGATTAATCGCCGATTCGCGATAAAAATTTCGCATGGGAGCCCTAGTCCCCGTCTGTAAATTCCGTCGTCGTCGCGGAGGCGGCGGATCCCGCGCGACCGGCGGAAATAATTACGCGATATCGGAAAATGCTCGCGCTCAGTCGGGCGAATTCTCGGGGCTGCATCCCTCCACACCCTCCCTTACCTCCCGAGCGGGGATTATAAAAATTTTCCGCCGCCGGCACTTGACCGCGCGTCCGCATTGTTCTCGTTCATGTTTACGGCCATCGTGAACACGAACGAAGAATAAAGTCCCATCCACGTGATTATGAGCCATCCGCTTACGTTTACTCCCCTCTCGCCGTCTCTCCACCGCTTACATCACCGACGCGATATTCGTAAATTCAATTTTTTCTTTTCCCTTTTTTTTTCTCGTGTTTTCTTTATTTTTTTCTTTCTTTCTTTCTTCCTTGCTTCCTTTGTACGTTCCCGACAACATGGCGGAACGATTTCTGGAGAATCGATGTTAACTCGGAACTGCCGTTCGGTGGAAAAAGAACGGGAGTAAGAACGTAGAGCTGCGGAGCATAATCTTGTTTTGTTACCGAGCCAATACAAAACAATCCCAGCAGCCAACGAATAAATGCGGCGCAGTAGCCGCCGGGTCGCGGCTTCCAAACGGTATTACGCGGGCGATGCCGTTGAACGGGATTGAGCGCAATTCATTAGCAGGAAAAATGAGATAATCCACTTTCGGTCGCGCGGAATATCAACGAAGAAATTGTTCGCTAATAAAATACTTTCGCTGATGCTAACTCGCGACCGACTTGTCCCAGAGAAGATCTCCGACGGCTCTTAATTGCCGAGTAATTGAGCATAAAAAATTAGAGGATTACGATGACGATCGAAGTATGCGTGAGCTCTATAAGCACGTACATTATGGCAGGTTGAGCAACAGCCTTACGTTTTACGCGAAAGTTTGTTAAGTTGTATCATAAGACGAGTTTCTTTGTAATTCCATGAAGCTTGTGTTATATATATTATATACATATATATTATCTAACTGTTCGTGCAAGTAGAAGCCAATTGACCTTCAAGAGTTGGGATATTTGCAACTAAAGTTGACATTTTTTATACGTGTTCCTCGAGCGTGTATTTAATTTTAATTTCCATCTTTAATATCTTCTAAGCCTATATGTGAGATTTTGACAAAAAACCGCCATGATTTTCACCAACATACAGACATTTTACACAAAATTTCCAATTTATTGACCATTTTATTTTAAAAATGCAGCAATGGAAAATTCATAATTTGTACATGGAAAAAAATGTCTGAAAAATAAGAAATATTTATTTAATGAATACTAATAACATATTTACTTAACAAAGCTGAAACTTTATACTTTGAAATATGTACTAATGTACATATATATATCGAGAAAAAGTAAAAAAATATATATTCCCCTAAAACTATTGCTTCCTATGAAATTAATTATTTATTCTATTTAAACAAAAGAATTTAGATTTATGTAAATATATTGTTAATACTAACCGAATAAATATTTTTTATTTTCTACATTCTTTTTCTCTTAGTATAGTATATTACTCGATATATATATATATATATATTTGTTTCAACTTCAGTGATACATTTAGCGACACAACTTTATAAGAAGGAAATGCTTTACGCGGTGAGTTGTAATTCCTTCGCTCCGCGTCACTTACTACTCCTTCTAATTAGTCGTAATCAGTCGATCGATCGGTCCTCCAATTTCATTAATTCGTCGAGCGCGTCTCACTGTAATACACGAGTCTCGAGTACAAAGAAATTTTCCTGCAAATTGTCTGAAGAAAAAAATTTCCGGAGAGAGCTGGTCTCTCTCTCTCTCACACACACCTACCCATACACACACGCCAGGAACTATTCAATTTTCACTGTTCAGATCTTGCTAGCCAATAACTGTAAAGCTGTTAGCTGAGTAAGAGAATCATGTTGAGGCAAAATCGGAATTTACCGAATACAATGAAATCGAAAATTTCTCTCTTTGTTTTCGAAGTAATATTCGCGATTGCGGATTCAGGCTGCGGGAAAGAGGATATCGAAGTTTATACGGTTATATTACATCCCTCTAGCTAATATTGAATACGTCCCCAAGCAGCTTGCTTGATAGACCGCACTCGAGCCGGAGAAGAGAGAATCCATTCGACTATCGTTCCTTCGAGATTAGGAGGAGTTTGCGGAGACTTCGAGGAAGATCTGTTTGGTCAAGGACGATCGGGCTATTACCAAAGTCGCGCTGGCCTCTGAGTTACGATCGTTAAGCTTACACAAACCACCAACCGACCCGCTTTTCGCGATCGTTTGCGAGACATTTTTCGGAGACGAGAACGCCACAAGTCCACGAAAAGAAGCTGAAAGATTTTCTCTATGAAAGAACCGCACATGGAGAATTTCTTGAGATCTAATTAGAATCCAGTCCGATTGGTCAGAATAATTATGACTTTGGATCCAATATGAAAATTTCTTAAACATTATTAAACATAGCGTAGATTTCAATCAAATCATTCAAACTTGTTTCAAATAGATGTATAGTATTATAATAACAACTAGGAAAATCCCATTCTTATTCCAACTATAGAAAATTTTATGAGATCTAATTGCACTTTATTCCGATTTCCTAATAATTGAAGTTGCGATTCTAAGTAGGAAACCTAAAGACAGAAGAAAAGTTACGTAGAATTATGAAAAGAAGAGAGAAGACACAGATAATAACACAGTACTTTCATAATTATGATTAAAATATAAGATAAATATAAGAAACATCAATTCTTTTTAAAATATAGGTTATTGTATGCTCATTCTTATGCTATGTCTGTTAATTGTAAATATAACTACGATACACTTGAATGTTTAATATAATGTTGAAGTTTCATATTTGAAGTAAAAATATAATATATATTGTTTTATTCATGAAATTTATAATTTATTTCCAACAGAAGTTGAATAAAGTATTTGAAATAACTTGAGTATTTGCTTCTTAACTTATATTTTTACTTATATTTGTATAAAGTATACATAAATATTCAAAGAGTTTCAGATATTTGTTTAATATAAATATGAAAAAGAGATCGAAAAATGAAAACTGTGGGAAAACATTTAGTAAAAAAAAACGGGATCTGTTTGAGTTTATTATTTAGAATTGCATTTTTTAAACATTGCACTTTTAATCCGAATCTTACTAGATCTCCCAATTAGAACCATTATTTTTTTGGAAAATTAAAATGGATTCTAATTAGATTCCAGAACATTTTCTATGCAAAAAATACAATGTTCAAACATCAAAACACATACGATTCTTAAATGGGAAACCGAAAATTTTCCTAATATTTTTTCTGGTCTTCATTTTATATTAAAATTGAATAAAACATATTGACTTTCCAAATCATTTTATTCAGTAAAATATTATGAAAGTGTTTTAAAAATATTGCTTTTTATTCTATTGAATACGATAATTAAATAAAAATAATAAAAAATTATGAAATAATATACTTAAATAAGTTAAATAAAATAATAATATATATAATAATAAATTATAAAGTAATTAAATTCCTATAATATTTCGGTTTCGATTCAGATACAGAAGCCATATTTGGGATAAAAATGGAATCTCTAATAGGTACTGAGATAATCAATTTTCACAACTGATTATCTCAAATCTGAGCATTCTAATTGACATCTGTACTGTATCTGAGAAAATTTTGAAAAATTTCTATGCTGGATATATTCGCAGCGGGCAAAAAAGAGCTGCGAAAGATTGAACATCGCGCGAAATTAGATCGATCCATCACTATGGCACGCCGTGGACGGCACATGGTCGGTAAAATATCTAGATCCTATCCATATTTATTTATAGCTCAGTCGCGCTATTTGCCGCGCTTAATAATATCTAGCTGAGATAAGCATTCGGTCATATTCGACGCCATTTGGCTCGGTCCTCTAGCAGCGAGAAGAGCTTGGCATAAGCGGTCGGGTGATCCTCGTAGAAATGATCTCGCATGATTATCCAAAACGTTTCCCGACTTTCAGAGGCACGGTGAATCCGCGAGTACTTCACAATATCAATTCAAAGTCGCAAATGGATCTCGAATCCCGACCAGCGGAATACGATCAAAATTTCAAGAGAACGACAAACGGAAGGGAAGACGAGGGAGCGACGCGAGGAGAGGCACGAGAGGTCCAAGAACTGCTGACGTATAACGCGTCATAACTGTTATCTCTTTTCTTTCTGCGAAAGAAAACTTGGCACTCGGCTGATCCTGCCGAGTATCCGGCGAGTTAACGTGTGAGAGGTAGTGAGGCGGGAGCCACGGTGGGGTGGGATACAGTGGGACGCGGGTAGGAAAGCTCTAAGATTACTGAATGGGCTTCGCTCGCGCTGGTGGCTGCGCTCTCGGGGTCGTGGCTTTATTAACACGTCTTACAGGGTAACGGGATCTCGTGCACGTTAAGAGGTAGGTATATGGAGGCAACCGGCAGCTGTTGCTAACGCAATTTTCCTCCCCCGATATAAATCCTCCGGACCCGCGATATTGAATCAAACGATATAGCGGACGGCTTTATCCGGTCGTGGCATCCGTGCTCGCGCACACACGAACGTGCTTCCTCCCCTCTGCAACGTCTCCCATCGCGGCTCCGAGACTAACTAGATCCTCGATCCAGTCGGTCGACCGAACCCCAGGCAGGTACGACGGATATAGGACGGATCGACCGGAATAAGTCGCTCGTCTTCGCGACTTTGTACGATCGCGAGAGAATAAGAAGGAAGGAGGGTTGAGGGAGGAAAGGCGGCCGAGACGGCGAGGTAAAGGACCGGGAGGAAGCTCTCTCTCTCTCACTCTCTCTCTCTCTCTTTCTCTCTCTTCCTCTTCGCCCTCCCGTCGTACGCCGCGGTAGGGACGGGACATCCATTAAGCGGAGACCAGGAGCAAGTAAAAGGATTTCAAGGTGGAACGACGAACGAGCGTACGCGGTAATTGCGACGGAACCAATGAACGATGCCGTTTACGATTCCCCGATACCTATCGATCGGCCGACTAATTAGCGCGGGAGGAGGGCGAGGATGAACGCGGATAAAATCGAGGAAGAATGAATCTTGGTAGCTAGGATCGCTTTTTCACGACTGTTCGCGCCCGCGAGTTCTTCAAGCGTGAGTTAACGTTCTCTTGTCAGAGGCGCTCGGCAACGTTTGTATCTTGCATGGTTGTTGTGCCGTAGATTTCAAGATTATAGCTGCGGGAATTGCTTACGTACTGTCTATGTGATGTATACGCAGTCTTCTTCCGTGTGAACAATGTAAACTATTTGACAAAAAATGTAGTCCATCAGATTGATTTCTATCAGTTGTCTAGTTTGTATAAAGTGATAGTATTGATGACCCTAATTATTGATGAACCTTATTATTAATAAGGTCCTGATTGCTACGCGACGTTATATGACTTATTAGGATCCGATAACATTGCTTTACGCAAACCAGATAATTGATTGAGATCAGTCTGGATGAGAACCATGAAATAAATTTCTAGGTGGGGAGAGAGAGATATATGTAGAATATTATAAATTATATTACAATATAAAATAGCAATTATAAATTATGAGACAATTGTCGTTTTAAATATTAATTACAAATGTAATGTTTAAAGTTCCTGTATAATTGTCGTCCAATATGTGGATCATAATGTCAAATGTCAAATGAGAGAGACACATTAAAAATTCTTGCGTACCACTTTTAAATAAAAAGACATTTGTGTGAATCTTTTTTTAATGTATAAAATAGATTTAATTTGATAATATATTGGATATAGAAAAACAATTTTTGTTGTTATATATATATATATATATATATGTGTGTGTGTGTGTGTGTGTGTGTGTGTGTGTGTGTGTGTGTGTGTGTGTGTGTGTGTGTGTGTGTGTGTATGTGTCTTTTTATTTAAAAGTGGTATACAAGAATTTTTAACATGTCTTTCATTTCTCGCCTCTGACATTATGATCTAACATGGCCGCGACAATTATACAGTAACTTTAAACATTACATTTGTAATTAATATTTAAAACGACAATTGTCTCATAGTTTATAATTACTCTATTTTATATTTTAATATAATTTATAATATTCTACATATATCTCTCTCTCCATCTAGAAATTTATTTCATGGTTCTCATCAGACTGATCCTAATCAATTATTTGGTTTACGTAAAGCAATGTTATCAACAACATGATGTTGATAACAAATATGCTATGAATCAATGTTTTAGCCCTATTTTCTCTCTCTCTCTCTCGACTTGAACTTTCCAACATCTGTATATTCTGAAAAATCAGTGTATATTTAATACACGTGAAAACTAAAACCTTACTTAATCTGTAAAAAGCAAAAAACGCACAAAATTCCAATTGTAAGTTCAAAAGAGAACCTCTCAGCAAAGTTAGTAGTAAGTTAAATAGAATCAAAAGAGGTTGACATAGACTTCAAAGTCTCAAAGTAGGCATTAAATGGAATATTGAGGTCGAAATTAGGATCAAAATTTCGACTTGAACTTTCTGACATCTATATATTCTGAAAGATCAATATATTTTTAATACTAATGGAATCTGAAGTTCTACTTAGCGCCTTTAAATGACAAAAAACATACAAAATGCCATCCATAAGTTCTAAAGAAGTAATATCAGTCTTCAATATATCAAAGTAAACATTAAATGAAATATTGAGATCGAAAGTAGGATCAAAATTTCAACTCAGGGGATTACTCGTTGTCTACGTACATGACATCTCATGCATAGTTCACGTTGTCCACACGTGGACGTGGAATATCACAATTTACGGCCAATGACCAATCCTGGTATCTTGTACCGACGCGTTCCACGCGATTCCACGCGATTCCTCTCTGCGAGGCAACCCGGGAAACGCGATCGGTCATCGATTAGACTCGGTGAGACTCCAAACAGTGAGAAAGATTCCTCGAAGAGCACGGCGAGCACGTGTGGCCGGACGAGCAGGTAAAGGTGATTGCATGGACAGCGAAGCGGCACGGAGTCCGAAAACTTGGACCGATTGAAAAAAGAAAAGTAGCACAGAGGAGATGGAGAAATCGAGCCAAGACAGAAGAGAGAGAGAGAGAGAGAGAGAGAGAAGCGAACGTTTCTGCACTGTCTTCTAGCGAGCGTGCTCTCGTCCAGAAAGCAACGGAACCCCCATTACGCTGCGGACGAACGAGTTCCCGTGATCGGAGATGAGCCGAGGAAGGGGGGCAATCGTATGGAGAAGTGGGGTACGGCTACGGGGAACGAGGGGAGAAAATCGAAAAACCAAACCTTTCCGCGAGAGATTGGGCAACGGTACGATCTCGATCGGTGATGGTCTCGGGATGCGATTTTCTCGCGCATAGAGTTGCTGATTGCAAAGGTGCAACATCAGAACGTCGGGTAAGGCAGGGTGAGTAGGTTGGTTGGTTGGTTGGTTGGTAGGTATGTAGGTAGATAGAAGTAGGTAAGTAAATAGAAGTAGGTAGGTAAGACACGTTATACATTTTTCGATTCCATGCTGCGGAAGTAAAAAGGTGACGCTCCTGAGATTCGTAACGTCGCGGACGAGAATGGATCTTCAGCGAAATAGAAATATCGCTTGGGAAAATCGCTTCTTACTCTGTGTGTTGTTGTGTGGCTGGCTCCCGTTACAAGAGCCCTCGTATAATCTTGCGTAGTGCATTATGCGACGTGAGCACGCTACTTTAATCGCGATTAGCTTCGCGTTATTAATGTCGGCGCAAGAGAAGAACTCCGCCAAGGACTGCAAGTAGGCGATACCAAGTATCGCCATCCCGCAACTCTATTAAGCTAATATCCCCAACATAAAAGAGTTGAAATGCATACTATATTAGAATTAAGTACTACTTAACAGATAATTTAGTGTTGCATTTCTGATTTTAGTATTAGAGCAGTTTAGGAGAGGAATTCACGTTTGAAAATGGAAATATCAGCTTATCTTAACTCAAAACGACAATCACAAACTAAAGAGTATATACCTCACAATTTAATGTTTTTTGAGTATTTAAAAGCAACAAACAAAATTGAGGTAGATTGAAATGAGATACATGAAAAATAAGTATAAAATTAAAATATGATATTTTTATTTCGTTTCAACCCGTTCCCTTCAATCTTTTCCTGTAAGAGTTCATCCCGTCTGAAAAATTGATAAATTTCGACCCGTCGACTTGTCATTGACTTATACTACTTGCTATAGAAAATTTTCCGACCGTCTGACTTCTTATTGATTCGTACTACTTGAATTAGTTCTTTAATTAAATATTTCTAAATATTAAATATCTCTTTGTTTATTCTCCTTTGTACAAATGATTTTAGTAAATTTGTTATTAATATACGAAATAAATATTTTTATTTTAAGATATGTTTAAATATTTTTAGATATTTTTAAATATTTTTCCTCTTAGTGTAGATATCTCAATTTTGCCCATTTCTCTTTAAAGCATCTAAAAAATATTAAATTATGACATATATATTTTTGGATTTTTCTATATGGAAAAACAGTATAGTTGACCCACATATAGAACATTTAGTTCTATTAACCAGATTCAACATTGAACCTGACACAGCTAGATTTGTGTGTGGGCCAATGATACTGTTTTTTCCGTGTATCTTTTCAAGATTGATATAAGGTTGATATTTTCAAACGTGAATTCTTGCTAAACTGCTTGAATACAGTAAAATCGAGGATGCGGCGTTAAATTAGCATTCAATTAACACTTTAACCTAATCTACAATATGCTCTTTGCTTCCTATTTCTCTTTCTGACTTAAATTTTAAGCCTTTAAACAGAAAAAAATAAGGAAAAGAAGCAGGAAGCAAAAAATACACTATAGATCAGGCTGTAGATTTCATTCAGGCGTAATTCTCAATGTTTAATTTCTTGTGTTGGGAGTGCCAACTCAACGGAGGCTCACACCACTTCACGCTCATCTTACCCATCGTCGAGGCTCTCTTTTGCGTCACATATTATTTATTCCTAATATTACGTGCGTGATAATCCTAGCGTGAGTTCGGAAAATCTTCGCAGCCTTCGATTATCCACTTCATGTGGGGCGGCAAGCGCGCGCACGGTGGCGGCCGCTTAAAGCGGCTCAAGGCTATTCCTCATACGCGTATAAACGCCGTGGTATATAGGGAGAGAGATTATTTCCGATCCGTGCGATAGTTTCACGACCGAAGGAACTGCAACACGGCGCATGATCGGCTCCCGTGCAAACACATCGTCCGTGGCGCGGCCTGTTTCATGGCCGATGAGGCGCGCACAACAGCAAACGCGCGTGCACGTGATATCATCCGCGGAAGCCTCGCGTTGAGAAGAAACGTTGACGTCACTCGAAGAAGCTGTTTACCATTCAGACTGCACACTCGACCCGAGAGATAAAAACGTCGCCCTTCTCAGCGAGAAAGCGACGATTACTTAATGCACCAGTGGACTCGTTACGTTAAATCAATCGCGATCGCAATTACATCGCTGCCCACGAAAGAATGTACATGAGCCCTCGTCGCGCAGCAGGATTAAACTCCATCCGAAAAATTCGGGAGCCACTATTGGAAATTGGTTACTCAGCCGAGCGTGTTCGCATTTCGTATCAAGGGTAAACTTCACCTTTGTACATCGATTCCGGCTGATCGCTGCAGCCTGCACACACAGTAAATCTCTCGACTATTATTAGGCTCCACCCTGCAAACTTGCTTCCCTGCTCCTTTGCCGCCACTCGTACCAGTTAGCTACTATGTTTGCTGTTCCGCCAAACGATCCAAGGGTATTGGCAACATCTGGTGGTACTTATCGTTCGACAGGAACGTCAACTCGAAGAAGGTGGAGGACTCGGTCTCGGGGCGCATGTATACGAGGATGACATTTAGGAGATTGTGTAACAAGGACTAAACCTACTGGTCGGATTGTGTGGAGAGAGACGGAGCCAAGGAGTGGCTTTCATTAGTTCGTGTAAAACGGATCCGGAGAGATCGTTGGTTCCAAAGATTCTCGATTAATTAAATACGCAGATCATCGTGGCTTTAATTTAGCCAAAGAATTTTGAATTCGACATACTTAACGACGGTCGCGAAAACACGCGTAAGCGCATTACGTAATGTTAAAAATTAATATTTTGGAAGCTCATGAAAATCCAAATATGGAGGACGTCGGCTATCATTCTTTCTCGGTCACATAGGCGGATAAAAGGCTCGCAAAAAAGTTCCTCTCTGACTTTCAAATAACAAGCTTTCTATTCCCTTTGTCACTGTATGTTTCTTTATCGATACACAGACAGGTTAACGCGGCACGATATGCGAGCTTAAATTCATTCTGGTCTATATATTTCGACAGGAATATTCATCTATGGTCACAGAAGCGACGTCAAAGAGTGCGGGCGTCCTCAAAGCTTTTACTATAATTATCGCCATGACGGATTTCTCTTTTTATGCAGCGGAGCACGTGCACGTTATCTACATATCGATGAGAATCTCGCGTAATACGCATTAGCCTCATACCGTCATCTCGACAAAGGCGTGTTTCGTGACAACTCTAAAAAGTCTGAATATACTGCACAGTTGTCCCGACGCTTTCGTCGTACTCTCCAAAAAATATAAATACTAATGACAAAAGATAAAGTAGTAACTTTGGTATTAAAACGATATAATATTTTACCAAGGATTAAAAAGTATATTCAGATAAATTTTTATGAGTATCACAACGTCATCAACGTAAAACAATTGATGACGGAAAATTTACAGTTCTTGTAATTATATTTATGAAGTAAACTAATAAATAATACTGTATTGAACATTAAATTTACATCATGAAATAATGTAAATTTCTTGTTCAATTGATGCAACAACAAATTAGTCCAAAGTTACGATCAAATTTTTATTATTTTTCGTATTTTTTTTACATTTTATAATTCTATGTAACAAATATGAATGTCATATGAAATACTTACAAGAGACAAATTTGTTAAATTTGATAAATTTATTTGAGTGTAAATCTACTAAAGTTACGCTTATATTTCTATATTATATTGAAAAGAATTTCATTATATTTATCTCTGATATTTTTATTTTCTATAACAAGTATGAATGCTATGTGAAATACTTATAAAAAAGCACAACCTTTACAAGTAGATTAGTAAAGTTGTTTCCAAATTTACGTATATTAATGTACTATCTACAATCTGTTTAAAAAGTAAAGTAGAAAAAGACTAATAAGAATCATTGGGGATATTGGCGCAAAACTCTTTTACTTTCTCAAACTTTTACTTTCTTAAACTTCACTTCGAGAGAATAACGATGTTCTAACAGTGCCAAACGCACGTGTCGAGGAGTTTTTCGGACTTGCAACGTTCGCAGAAAGAATCCACCTTTCGCGCTAAAACCAATCTTATAATCTCGATCGTTCTAAGACTATCTCTTATTTCTCTTACCTCTTTTATTCGTCAAGTGGTAATAATTTTTTTATTCTTTCCAAATGTTGCAGAAACGGCAATTATGAAATGGTCGTAGGCAGAAATGATCTAACCTATATGAAGTGTGTTTCGAGATAAATAAAAATGAAAATTTGATTCATGATTTAAAAAGTAGATAGATAGCATTTATAGTATATAACGAGTATAGATATATCATTATATTCTCTTGATACCACAATTATAAATTTTCATAAAATGTATATATACATCTTTTTTAAATATATATTTTAAAAATATACATATATATTCAGTTCTCTTCGCAATCATCCAAGAAGTCAAGCATAATCAATTTTCTTCTCCTTAAAAGCATTCATTAACAAGTTTAATCTTTAAAAGAATTGTAAAAAGATATTATCTTATTGGTAAAAAATGGCGAAACTGGTGAAAAATATAAATTATCTTTCAATTAATTTTAGGCACTCATAAGGCTTTTTCGTTTCATGTAGAAAGACGTATGGACTACCTTTTATGCACCTTTTACCTTATGAATTTTGATTACCTATCGGCAACAAATTCATAAATCATAATTTTGTAGATTGGATCGTTCCTGCATGACTATGGCCAAATTGTAAATGCAACGGTACAAGTGACAAAAATTCATCGCACACATCGCGACAATTGTTTGCCAATTCTCGCGCGCACACTCGGCGTTACGCGACGCAGTGTGACGCTCGTGAAAGCAATTGTTTCACATTTTCCGAAACGCGAAAAAATCAGGCAACACTGGTTAAACGGTCCGCCGTGTATATAGCGTACACACAAATCCCAGGGGTACATAACGTTCATATGTGCAATGAGTAATGGCAGGCGTCTATCATTGGGCGCGTGTGTCTGACACGAGCCGTGTGTAGCGTGCCCTGACTACTGGCTGCGCAGAAACAATTTTCTTCGTGGGGTAACGAGGACGGCGTGTTCGTCGGGGATACATGGGAGAGAGTAGAGTAGAGCAGAGTGAGAGGAACAGAAAGAGAGACATATATACCAAATCTAACCAAGTAGGAAAGAGAAGGACCGATGTAGAGAGGGACCAGTGAAATGCGGCGAAAGTTGAAACAAATATCGAATTTATCGGCTCACGGTCGAAGGAGGGCGGAAAGGAAGGCCGGACGCCAAAGGGGAGCGAGCCCTGGCGTGAGTTACGAGCAGAAAGGGGGCGGCTGGAAGGGGAGGAAGTCGACGACGACGACGACGACGACAACGACGACGACGACGACGACGACGAAGGAGACGTTCGTTCCCGGGTCGTGTTTGAATTACGAGCTCCGGTAGCCCAGACTGGAAATGGAAGCCGCCGAATGGCGGGAATGACATAAAACCAGTGACGGCGTTGAAATTTGCACCCCTACCTCACCGTGATCTCTTTCTTGCGTTCTCTCGTTGTTCTTCGCCCTCTGCTCTGGGTGCTCGCGCGCCGTCTTCCACACCATTCCCGTCTGCCGTCTGAGCGATTGGTTTCGCCGGGAATCGCTCACGGACGAGAGCCCGATGCATGCCTCTCCAATTTTCGACTCCTCAAAAAAGTCAGTCGAGGAGCGAGAGGAGGAGGAGAAGGAGGTCTCGTTTTTTACGACAGCGTTCCGCCGTCGCGGGTGGTTTCCCGCCCGTCACGCTCCGAATCTGATATTCCACGATGCGGTTGCGAATGCACGAGCACGAAATCGCTAAGATTATCCATCCGAGTTGGGAAAAAATTCATGATTGATTCTCAATCCGTATTGATTTACTGGACGCGGCTGGCGCAGCCATTGAAATATTAAATCACATTTGTTTGCGACGTTTTCTGCAAAATTAACGAATATATACATATTTTTTTTATTTATTTTTATTTATTTATTTATTTATATTTATATATTCAGGGATATGAATATAATTATTAGATGAGGATTCTCGTGTTATTTTCGCGTTATTTCACGATTCATATATTGAAGAAAAACATTCTTGTTTGGAAAATTTCTTTATTTTTATACGTAAATCTTAAAATAAAATTACACTACGTTAAACGAAAACAAGTTACTTGCATCAATACATTTCATATGTGTTGATTCAACAAAAAAAAATATATGTTTATTATTCAGAAATAATTGTCATGAATGAAAAACCCAAAATATTGGATTATGATTGATTGGATTATAGATGAAAATTTGAATTATGAAAAATATGATGTTTTGAAATATTGCAAAAAGATATCATCAAAATAATAATAATAAGATTATCATCAAAATAATCGTATTGTACTTCTTTTAACACTATTGTGATATTCAAGAAAAATTGTATAACATTGCCGGAATTCAAGATCTTAAAATTTTTCTAACAAGATTATATATTGTTGCTTGTATATGAAACGATGATTGTTAATTTGGATATATAAGTTTTAAGTATATACTAATTTTTTTTACACATATATATTTCGCGTAAATCTCTCTCTCATTTTCTTGGTAATATCGTCTGTTAAATCTGCAATAAAATACCGCGCGAAATGAGACGGAAGAACGAAATGCACGCTGATACTCTCGTTTGCACGAGTCGGAATCCGTAACTGTAAAATCCGTCTCATATTTGCCCGAGTTGTGCAGATTGGAAGCGAAAGAGGCAATCGTAGAAGAGTGATTCTCGCCATCGGAGCGGAACATTCCGTCCCTTTATCGGCGGCGTTCCGAATTACAAATTAATGCATCGCCTCGTTAAAAACAACCTTTAAAACGAGAAGAAGAAGAGCTCTCGTTTCTATGGCACTTCCCGGGGAAGTGTTCTCCTCCGGGGTACCCTCGGCCGCTTTTGTCGTCCCGACGCTTGTTTGCCGCGCACTTTGTACTTAGAGCTTTTATTTACATCCGCGCGCATCGAGAGAGATTTAAGCTCACGACAGCGTGACTTGCGACGCTCCCCGTTACTCGCCACATCGAAACGGATAATGTCGAATCGCCGCGCGACACGAGGCACTAAACCGGGGATCAGTCAGTCGGTGCCAGCGAAATATCCCCCGGAAAGATATGGCACGCGTGGTATGACGAATATCCGCTGGCGAAGGGCTGGAAAAACATTCCAGCCGGCAGGTCGGTAATCGACTTCGTGCGCGCAAACACGGAGTGTCCTTTATACTTTAAGTCCCGCAACGTATGCCGGCCGGTGGTGCTTCCAAATCAATTTGCATGAGGTTGTTCGAGATATTGAGCCTCGCTCCCGACGGGACAAAATGCACGTGGTCGTCGCAACTGTGAGGAATCGCGACGGTTTTGTAAATCCGAAAGATGCACACAGAAAAATATTATACTACTGCTGAGAAAAGTAATTAGTCACTTTATTTTCTCTTTTTCAAATAATGTTTGTTTCTTGAAGATTCTTTTCTTGATAACAGTCTGCAAATATATTCATTACAAATTTGAGAAAAGCTCATTGTCATGTACTCACAAGAATTTATTCTTTTTTTACAAGATTATTTTAAAATTTTATCGAGGAAAAGATTGGTCGGGCTCTATATGTAGTGTGAGTAAACTGAATTCCTGTTTTAATTTAGTAATTTCAAAAAAGAATTCCTGATTAAAATACTAAATTTACTAAACTTCATAATGTAATTTAATACTTATTTAATGCTTATTTAATGCTATGATAGATTTGTAGGTATATAAACTCATGAAACGTTTATTTCAATATAATATATATTTTTCTGTGCACTATATCCTGTATAGAAAATGCCTTAGAACCCAATTGAGGTCCGATCCCTCAAAATAATTATATGGTTGGAAGTATAATATTTCGAATATGCAATTCTAAGTTTTCCCGATATTCTTTCTGATCTTAATTTTTACGTTAAAATTGAACAAAACATATTGAGTTTCCAGACTATTATATTATACAATAAAATATTCAAAGTATTTTAAAGATACTAAAAAAACTTTTTTCGTTGTATTGAATTTTTATATTCTTTATATATATTGAATCGATATAAAAACGAAGTTCTCCATTTGGTACCATAAAAGTTTACTAACTTTACTGAATAAAAAAGTAAGTTTCCATAGTATTTTTGTTTTTATTCTAGGTTCGATAAAACTATGCAACAGATAGTGAATTCATGTTTGGAACAAGAATTGTCTCACGGAGAGAATTTTATAATAAAAGTTACTATAGAATTTTGTAACCAAGAAACAGGTTGAAATTCTGCAATAATTTATTTTTTTATTTCATATGTTCTATTTGCATTTTAGGAACTGAAATGTGCTATTAAAAAATGTATTATATTCTTTGGCAAAATAGACAGTCTGTCTATTCCTGCGTTACTGGGTTACATAATAAAATTGAAAAGAAAAAAATTTACATAAGAGAGAAAAGAACTATATTTTCTCCGTGCATAATTGGTATAACTAATTTCATAGTGATATAACTAATTTTAGAGCAAATTTGATTCTAATCAGGGTCTATGCTGTATTTAGGAAAATCTTGGGAAATTTCAATGCGGGCTGCGAATGGATATGTCGGCCAATTAGCTTATGATCGATCATGTCAGATTCGATCATTATTATGGTCGATTATCCAAAACTCGCATGAAACCGCGCAAAATGGAATTAATAACGGTCCATTGAATCGTTATGATCCGTTTTACGGAAGCTAAAATTGCGAGAACTTGAGTAGCGAAATGTTAGTTGTGCCGCTGTTGCGGTTCTTGACTCGTGTTGCGCGAATGTCTACTAACAAGTAACTTTGGACACGCACACTTCGTGTCACATGCTTAATATAATCGTAAATTTAGTCGTACATACGACTAGCTGATGTACGACTGTGCATCGGCTATCTCTCTCTTTCTCTCTCTCCCTCTGTATTTTCATCCTCATACTTGCAGTAAAAAATCATGTGTCGCGCCAGCCCGCGACATCATCGTTGCGACGTTTACACACGATCGTCTACGGCGTACAAAACGTCGCGCATAATGGCGGCAGAGATTTAATTCCGCGAGAGTTATTTCGCGCGTTTTCCCTACAACGTTACCCCGAAAATTCCAGCCAGAGAGTTTGAGTTTTCTGGACATTTCGCGCGGCACGTATTCTATGCGAATTAAATGGGTCAGCCGGAGTAAAAAACTCGTTGAACCCGTTCTCTTCTTCCGTGCCCTCTTCCTGTCTCCTTTTCCATGCGTTCTCGGCAAACATTGTTACCTATTACGGGAGTTAGCATCGCCGGTACGTTTCTGCCGCCGTAATAAATTAATTCCGGGGAGGCACGGTCCATCCCGGAGTGGAAAAAAGAAAGAAAGAAATCCCCGGGACTGTTGAGACCGGGGACACGTCGAGAGTAATCGTGGCGGAGAACGTTAAAAAGCGCCAGATGAGTGAAAGAACGCGCCAGATTCTCCTTCTTTTAGTCCACATTTCCGCGCTAATGTCGTATGCGCAATGTGTCGTTTATAAATCGACGCGGTGTCCTCGCGTCGGCCGGATAATAAAAATCGCGCGAAATAGAGGAATTCTTCATAGTACACGATATCAAGTAACTAAATGACTAACACAAGTAATGAAGTAACTAAACCGTCATTTTATATCTTTCCTTTTTTTCTTAATTTCACGCTTATACGAAGAAAAATCTGTCGATTATCAGAAAAAACTATGTTTACTGTTTGATGATCATTAGGGAAACAGATCGAACAGTTACCGTTACAAGTCATTTCTTATCATTCATCATTTTAACGAGTATACATTGCTTGAGATACAAATTGTTTTCATCTATTTAGATCAGGTTAATTATATTTTCATTAGAAAAGTGTTGCTCCGAACAGCAAATTGAAAGTAACAAATGGTTTGTTCCCACTACAGAATTCTTTATTGTCCTAAATCAAACAAACCATTTGTTATGGATATTGATATTTTGTTAAATTAGCAAACTTTTTCTACAAGTTTCGTTAAGAACATTATATCAAAAAGAGAAATATTTTCTGTATAATTTACTGTATAATTTTTTGTATAATTTAATTTTATTGAATGTTATTATTTTAAAAATTGCTGAAACGAAATAAAACTCGATCCAATTATGGCCCGAGTCCCAATTCTTTAATAGGTCAAGTTGGTTTATCAGTGTACTAAAAACACACATATTAATGAAAATATGATATAATTTTTTATATTTTTTAATTGTCTTGAAAATTTTTATATTCAAAGTTTACATTCTTAAATATTGTTGATATCTCAAGAAACATCGAGAATATTGATTTTCAATATGGCTTTACCGACTCCTTAAATTTATAAAATTCAGTAGATTGTAACATACATATACCGTTATTTTATACTATAAAACAATTGACAGATATTATTAATATAAAATTAGGCACATTGTGCAACTCGTTATAATGATGCGAAATGATTTGCTGCCCCAAAATTGGTGTTTATGCATAATTATTTATTCGAATTATTTTAATTTCAATTAAAATCAAGTCGATCATTATGATTAATCAATTGAATTTAACTCTAATAATTTTACTCTAAAACTATGATATTTATCATATTGGTATCAAAACAGTTGTTTTTAATCTTCGATCGAGACAATTTTATATAAACGAATGAAAGTCACTCTGGTCTTAAATGACCCATAATTAGGACGGTTACCTTGGGTGCATTTATACGGTCGATGGTGACTCCGTATGGTTTTTTGTCACAACTCAATACCAATATAAGGTTCGATCTCTCCTTAAAAAGTGTCCACCGCCACACGACGCGCCGACGTAGCATTACGCAAAATAATAAAGTTACTTCGTAAATGGCCGGCGATAGCCACTAATTATATCGTAACTTAGTAGCGTAATGGACGTGCCAGCCAGATTACGAGGCCCGGCAAAGTAAGTTGGCTCATATGGGTAGACGCGGGTCAGACATAATCACGTACGAGCGTTTAAAAAAAAAACGAAAAAGCAGATAAACGCGCGGGAGCGTTTTCATTCTTCTCGCATTCTACCTCTTCGCTTCCTTCCTTTTGCCCGCCTTGGCTCACTGCCGTTATTAATCGTAGGGACGGGGATTACCGTCGGCCGCGCTAATACCAGCAACCAGAAACGGCGCTGCTGATGGAGGCGGAAATGGAACGATCGCGCGGCCGAGACACACTCGTAGCTAGGATGTCGGGCGCGCGCCACCAGCACAGCCCTCGAAAGGGTAATCCACTGTCGAAAATACGATCCCATGCGCCTAGCACGTTATTCCACGTCCGCGGAAATCGTGTTCCCGGGGGTTGAAACTAACGGCCGCTCCGTGGGCACTACGAGCGATTCTGTCGCTGGACGGTTTCTGCGCGCGTTAGCATCTTCGCAAATTAATTCGCTTAAATTAAGCCGTACAAATAGGAGCGTTATATTGTCGGAAGATGTAACGCGCTCTCTCGCACCTCGATGGACGCTGCGCAATACGCTTACCGTTGCAATTCGAAGTTTCACGGTTGATGGAAGAGAGTTTCACCGATGAGAAAGTAACTGATGAAAGGGAGAAAAACGGTTCAACGGAGAGTTTTGGTAATATTTGAAAAGATTCTTACTCTGTAGATGCGATCATTATTGTTATTTATTGTTGTCAAGTAAGCGTATGACTGCTTTGACGCAAATGTTCGTAAGTAGGAGTTAATTCGACTTATATTTTCAGAGGAAGTTTTAGTTTAGGTAGGCGCGTGCACGATAAAAATAGGAGAATTTTACAATTTTTTTCAAAAATGTAAATAAATATTATATATTAGTATAGGGTTTCGACCATTACTATTTATCATTGTTCTGAGCGTAAAAAAATTTGTTTTCATTAAAAAGGACTAAAATTTCACTATCTAGGTTTTCTGTGTTGAGCGCAATATCGCAGGATATATTACTGGTGGACAATATTGCAGCTCGTGTAATAGCCTGAAACAAATGGGACAAATGGGGTAAATTTAAAAACTATATTAAATTTATTGGAGAATGAACCTTTATTAAATGCAGAAAATCGAAATTTAATGAATGGCCGCACTTCGAATTTACAAGTCATTTTGTCTCTCTCTCTCTCTTTCTCTCTCCCCTCTCTCCAGCAAATTTAATAGTTTTTAAATATCCTTGCCCCATTTGTTTCAGGTTATTGCATAAGCTGTAATGTTGTCCAATAATTAGAGGCCTCCGGCGACACCATGCTCAGGGCAAAAATCGGAAAAAATTTCAATTTTCTAAATAATTATATTATTCTTAAAATGACGAATAATGTGACAGAAATCTTATGTCGATATCTTTATTTATCTCTTTGAAACAAATTCGTAAAAACCTATTTTTCGATTATCTAAATCAGAACTTCTTCTTAATTCATTTAAATTTCAATTATAAGTACAATCTCTCATTTTTATCTGTAAATTTAAATCTGTAATTATTTTATTATTTTAAATAATTGTTATCTTATTTACTCGTACTCGCTGTATGGCGTAGGATGTCCTTCGTTTTACATTTCTTTCTAATACACACCTAACATGTGTGCATGTTTCCTAATCTATGTCAAAAACATTAAATATATCGCTAATATATATCGCTCTATCATAATTATTGCATCCTCGTTTTTTTCTCTCTTTCTTGCGTCTATTAATCCTTTCTATTTTAAAATTCGAACGATCAGACATGCCTATAAATAGTCACAAAATAAGATATGTTTTACATATAAAATTAATCACTTTTAAGCATTATAAGCTAAAAATCTACCCTTAAAAACATATTTCTTTATTAATGCGATTTAGAAAAAAACATTCATTTGTTTGTGCCTCTGAGTCAGTTTGACTCCCACGTGTCCACTTGCGAATCAAACGATAATTTGATAACTTCTTAGTGGTCTCAATAACTCCTTGTTACATAGGGCGACGATCCTCAGCGGCGCTTAGAGCAAACGTAACCGGGGGCGTCCAAAACGCGATTTCTTGCTGGATTCTCCAACTGCAATTAGTAGCGAACTCTCGTGAACCAAACCTCGAGCGCGGTATAGCGAAAAAGCATTCGAATTTCCCATGGTCGGTTTTGGTATCGCGATGAACGCCGCAATATACGAAATCCTTTCGCGGGTACGGCGATTCGCCGGTAAATATGCCAATAGACTGATGGCGTGCCACGGAAAAAGGGCGGATCGGATAAATCCTACGAGTGTAACCGTGCCACGTGCTCTGTCGGCCTCGACATTTGAGCCCTCCGTTCTCGCGAGTAATTTGCCCTGATGTGCAGAAACAGCGGCCGCAATCAGGGCAATAATGCGTTCGTGCGGCGAAAAACGTAGCGGCCGTTCGCTGAAAAGCCGTGACGAACCGCACCGGCAAACATCGTTACGTTGATTATAATTGCGTTGCGCCGGGGCGAAATAGATTGAGCGTCGATTCGCGAAAAAATTGAATACGGCATCATTTTCATGATTTCGCGCTGCTCAGGACGGAAGGCAGGATAGTTGAGATCGGGCGAGATAGCGGATAGCGGGCGAGATTGACGTCGATAACTGCGCGCGGTCGTAACGAAGCACTCGAGCTCGTTGTGTTGGCTGATGATACGCCATGTATCCGCATGGTGCACTCGCTCGACTGTTTGAGAGACGATTAAGGAGCATAACGAGGCGGAAGAGAAACAAGTCCCGGTAACGCGAACTCCGATGACTTCCACGTAACTTAACTCGCCGCAACGAATAAAGTGTCCTTAGCGAATAAGGCGAGTCAACCTCGTGACGTGATACAGGTCGAAAAAATATTTTCTACGCGTCTTCCTCTTTTAATACGAGAGAGTTGTTGTCTTGATATTAAGATCACGTGACTTAGTCTTCTACTGTCAAAATTAATTTCTCATGTTTCAAAAATGTTTCATGTACATAGAATGTTTAAAAGTATTCGACACACATAAAGTAAAATTTTACTTTCCTAATTTTTTATTTTCTCGAAATAGAAATAGATTGTGATTCTGAAGTCACATTGGGTAATTACTATTGCTGTCAACATATTGAAAGAAGATAAATATATTATAACTTTCACGTCACATCAAGACAGGAATAATATTCATGCTGGTAAATAATGATGAAACCAGATTGTGACTTCAGAGTCACAATGAACAGTAAAGGTTTAAAATAAAATGTAATTATTTAGTTTAGGGGAGTTAACTCCAATCACTTATATCTTGATATTTGTTATTGAAGACATCTTACCGAGTAACCTTTAAAAAGTTTTAACCGTCGCTGATTGGTTCTTAAAAAGTTATGAACAAAACATATTTTCTAAATAGATTATAGTTTTCTGATATTGTGTACATTAAAAAATAAGTAGTAGTAGAGAAATAGAGTAGAGAATTTGAGAAGAATCAATTTATATATATATATATATATATAAAATAATACACGTATATGTACGGAAAAGGGGCGGAATCGTCCCCTATTATTTTACATTCGCACATTTATTTTTTATAAATAACTTTAAAAAATATAATTATAGAATAATAATTTTATTTATTCATTGTCTTTTATTTCATTGTTATCTCGAATAAGATAGAAACTAGCCATTATTTCAAAAAATTTATCGATACGTTAATGGTATTAATATTTGCATTTAAAGAGAAATTCAGCAAAATAATGTATATAATGTTTTTTTCGGATACTATAACGTGAAATTTCAAACATCACGTCATACACGTTCGATATTTTGTCAACTTTATATGTGACTTCTTTTGATAATTTTTTAATAAACAATGAGCGACGGCTAAAACCTACAATAAATTGCTCAGTCTTCAACAACATATGTTAAGGTCGAGGTAATTGGAACTGACTCACCTAAACTAAATAATTACCAAATAAATATGCCAAATAAAATACCAAATATGCGCGCACTGTAAACTGTGTTCATTAAGAAGCCTTTATTACCTTCGTATGTCGCGAAAGATAGACTGTATTCAGGAATTTTTTCTCGAAGAAATCTATAACGTATCAATTTGCAACTTGGTAGATTCATTATATGGATATAAAAAAATATTAGGAACATAATAGTTGTTGAGGAATGTCGTACATGAAACTTGAAACGCGTTTTTTCTCGAAATCATGTTTCTAACTTTGTTAGCTTTATTACCTTTGGATGCCGCGAAAGATAGACTGTATTCAGCAATTTTCTCTCAAAGCACTCTATCGATTTGTAACTTGATAGATTTATTGTATGAGTACAAAGGAATATTAAAAATATAATAGTTAGTGGAGAATGTCGTACGTGAAACTTTTACACGTGTTTTTCTCGAAACCACGTTTTCAACTTCGGCTTGAAAAATTTCTGGAAGACTATTGGACTGCGATTGACTGCAAAATTTCCATATATCTTCAATACATGTATATCGAGAGCATATACTTCGGATTTTACGGAAAATTGAGAATTTTCAGAGTGGTATAGTTGAAAAGTGGAAGCTACCGAAAGAAGCAACTTTTCACGGAAAAATATTAAATTTTAAATTTTCAAGAAATTCGAGGTATATGCCTTCGACACACATATGTTGCAAATATGTAAAAAGTTTCAAGTCCATCACACTCCAACAATCTTCTGAAAATCTTGTATGCCGATGTTGAAAACATGGTTTTGGGAAAAACGCTTACAAAAG
>NW_022639587.1:650273-683017 GCF_010583005.1 Odontomachus brunneus | reverse complement strand
ACGCTTAATAGGTCATTGTTTGTTAAAAAGTTATGAATAAAAGAAATTTGAAAAAATGACCAGTTAAGATTATGTGCTATATGTGTAACTGTATGATATAGTACATGAGTATATATCTTGCTTCATTTTTCGAACTTCTTTCATCAATAATTTTTTAACAAACAATGAGCGACGGCTAAAATCTTCAGAAGGTCACTCAGAAGGGTGACCTCTATGACATATGTCAAGATCAGGCTGATCTGAGGTGGCGCCCTTTTTCTACACCTTTACCCAAAAGATGTTTGATTTAAAACAGTAATCGCATAGTGAAAGAATTATTGTCATGAGAATCATTTTTGCAATGTGTTACTATAGTGTTAGTGATAATGATTTTATACGCATATTGTCACTATTACTTTTTTGTTAGAACAGTAAAAAGATATAACGGTAAAAAGATATAAGATGACAACAAAGGTGACTTTAATTTTAGTAAAATCCACTTTTATTCTTTCAGTGAACTTTTAGACACAACATTTACGAGCACACACACACACAAAAAACCATTAAATTTTTTAAATATTCCTTTATATTTATATAATAAATTAGCTAAGTTACAAATGGATATGTTGCAGAGATTTTCCAGAAAAAATTTCCAAATGCAGCATTTTGGGCCTCCAAAACATACATTGAAAGCTCAACAAGTTTTTCTTTTAAATAATTCGTTGTTTCGTGAATGAAATGCGCCATGAAGGTCAGCAGATAACACTCTCGATAAACAGTCTGATTTCAATAAATATCGAAGTCTCCTTGTAGTGGGAAAAAACAAACAAATTAGCGTGGAAAAAAACAAACAAATTATGCGTGAAGTGCGACGAGTTCTCGCAGCTGCACTTGAAATAATGAACGTTCCGCTGTTCTAAAAGCAAACGCGCAATGAAAACCGATCGAAGTGTGATTGGAGAGCAAGGGTCGAGCATGGAAAATGCGGCTGATGGTAAAACTGTGCAAGATGGAAATGGAAAAGCGCGCAACATTATGAGATAAAAACGCGATGCGGCGATGTGGAACACCTGCGAAGCGAGAAGCACGTCAATTAAGCTAACACCCCAACAGCGAAGCTGTTCGAGCACTAAAATCGGAGATACAGCGTTAAATTAGCGCTTAATTAGCACGTCATGCTGGTATAGTTTCCATTTCGATTGTTCTCGTGCTGGGACTATCAGCTTAACCGTGCGACGTAACGGTCGCATCGACTTTGCTCGAGTACGAAAGTGAGCGCGCGAAAACGCTCCCGTCCTTCTCCCCTTATCTTTACAGTCGACCTTAAGTAGAGCAATCCGCAACGTTGCTTTTTGTTCCGCCCCGCGCGTATCGCGAGAGTCGCGCGAGAGCAGCTTAAATGTAACTTATCTCGATTTCCGACCTTCCACAAAGGATTCTCCTTTGCGCAGAGAAACGCGGACAAAGGATCATTTATAATGCACACGTGGATATATATGTCTTTACGCGCGGATAATTCACGAACTTCCGGAATGTTTGTTGCGTAGGGGAGGCGACTTTACGCCTCCGGAACGCGGGAGTGTTCGTCTCATCTCGTCTTGTGTCGTCTTACAAGACTGCCTTGAGCACGACCGTCGTAAAGTTACACGTCGGCGATCCGCCCGACCTATAAAGTATTTCCGTCGGAATCGCGCAAAAAGCTTCATTTTTAATGTTCCTGACTCTCTGCGCCGCGCTCCTGCGTCGCGAACGACGTCGCTGAGAGGTCTTTAACTACCCCTTACATCGTCCGCACAGAAATTTCCCAAAGCTTTTCCAGATGCATAGATACATAGATTCTGATTAAAATGAAATTTAAACTAAATTTCACCCCAAAAAATTGATTATTATACTACGATACAAAATGGAGATCTGATTCTCGTTCTAAACACGAATGCTCTGTCTAAAATCAAAACAGAAATATTATGAGAACTTGCACTTTTTTCAATTGGTATGCTTTCATGGTTTTATTAAACAGTTTTAATTAAACAGGAGATCACATTTTTATACCAACTATTGTATTAAATATAATGAAAAATAAAAAGAAATATATTTTTCAAGTATTCTAAGTATTTTATTGAATGATGAAATTCTTTGGAAAATCAGCATATATTTTATTCAATTTTAGTGTAAAAGGAATGCCAAAGAGAATATTGAAAAAACTTTTGGTTTCCCACTTAGAATCTCATGTTTGAAACCTCACACTTCTAACCCGTATAGAAATTTTCCCGGCTCAGATTCTAATCAGATTACCTAAATTTGCTCCAAGTTAGTATATCGTGTTGCGATATCCCAGTTGGTAATCCCATTCTTATTCAAACTAAAAAAAATTTCTAGGATCTAATTGCAGATCAGAATTCCGATTTCCCAAATAATTAAAATTGCAATTCTAAGTGCGAAACACACACACACACACACACACCTAAAAGCAGAAAAAAGTTGCATAGGAAAAGTAAGAAGAAAAGAAAAGAAGTGACGCAAAAGATAATAAAGATAACAAACTAAAAATTAGTATTCTCATAAATACGATTTATAGGAATATAAGGTGTGTTCTTTCTAAAATATAAACTGTTTTGTGTGTGTAAGATCATTCTTATAACTCACTGTAAATTGTAAATAACTACAATATACTTAAATTCTTAATATGATGTTAAAGTTTCATATTTGAAATAAAAATATATGTACTGTTTTATTCATGATCTTTATAATTAATTTAAAAAAAAAAATTCAAAAAGAGAGCAAAATACTCGAAACGATTTAAATATTCATTCTTTTTTTAAATATTTTAATTTATAATATAAAGTGTACGTAAATACTCAAAGCGTTTTTGTGATATTTTATTCAACGTAAACAGAGATCGAAAAAAGAAGCTTTGAAAAAGCATTCTGTAGAGAAAATGGGATCTGTTTGCATTTCCCATTTGAAATCACATTTTTTGAATATCACACTTTTAATCTCCGAGTCTTTTTGGATTTTCCAATCAGAATCTATCATTTTTTGGAGATAGATTCCAATTAAATGCCAGATAATTTTCTATGCGAAATCAGAACCCATTAATTATTTTGGAGAGACCAAACCAAACCCTAATTAGATCTCAAGAAATCTTATAGCGAATCTTATAGCAATATAAGAAATCTTTTACGTGGATGTTGCGAAATGGGATCTGTGACAGTCGGTGACAAAATATTTCAAAGCCTTAATGCCGAAGAATTCTCTCCACGAGACCAAAGTAACTGACGCCTCGATAAGTCACCCCTTTATGAACACGAATGAACCACCGCGGAGTCCGAGTCCGAGTCCGATATATCTCTGGCTAAAGGCGCGCGCGCGCGCGTGTTGCGCTATCAGACTGCGTTATTTCGGCCTTTTATTTTACTTACCGCGGGTACAGTTATTATCCTTCATTTTCGCAGCCGCTGCCGTCGGCGCCGCCGCCACCGCGAAGATACGGAGTCGTACCCGACCGTTCCGAGAGAACACGAGCAAACAATACGAATTCCGCACATGGCCGTTACAAAAGCCACTTAGCGATTTATTTTTTCAAGCGTACGCGCGCGCCAGGACGAGAGCGCGGTTTCGTGAACGTGCGCGCGCACGTGTGTGTGTTTTCCTTTTTCCGTTTTTATTTTTTTTTCCAACCGCACCGCATCGCGAAACAACATACGGGCGACCCTTCGTGGTCGTATTACCCGTCGCGGACAAAGACACATAGGCATCGGGTTTCAAACGGCCTCGCGAGGCCAGCGGGGTTTTCGCCCCCGCGGGCAAAAAGGTGGCTAAAAGCATATTCCTGTCGTCCTTGGCTTTACGTGGCCACCGATGGTTTTCCTCGCTTATATTTTTATGGCCCGCGGGGTACGACCGACACCCGTCGTCCCTCCTGCCATCCTTCAGCATCTATTCTCTCCCGCGCTCTCCCTCGACCTTTGCCTTCGCACGAGCTTATGCGCGCACGCGGGGGTGCGGGTATATCCGCGCGCGTCCTCACCCCGCGCTCTTTATATACGCATCACCTTCGTCGTGCGCGCGCCAAGGCCGTATACCGGGCGCTGTGCGATAAAGTCCCCGGGTTTATGAGAGAACAGTTCTAAAGTTGAAAGAAGCTGGCCGTCGTGTAAGCGACGACGCAGCGTCGCAGGGGAGTTTCACGGATGGCCGAGCTTACGAGGAACCAGGCGCGCGTTTACATGCGCGAATTCGCGGCGTTTGTCCCCGCTAACTCGTTGAAGGCTCATCGTGCACTTCGGTATTGGCATATTGCACACAGTGTGACATGGCAGCGATTCCGTAACCTCGAACTTGCCCCGTCGCGCGGCGCGGGAGATCCTCCCCTTTTTTTTTAATAAAAGACAGCCTGCGTCCGGCTCCATCATCGCCGTGCAAATAAACTATGATAACGTATTTACTTTGTTTTTTTCCTTTTCGCTTTCTCTTTTTATCTGGCGCGTATGTATCGCAGTTATAACTCGATAGATATTGTAACCTATAACAATTCAATAGAAAATCCAATTTGAATGTAGATTTTTTGTTAGATATTTCAGAGAGAGAGAGAGAGAGAGAGAGAGAGAGAGGGAGAAAGATGGTCGTTAGAAACAAGTTCCACGAATCTCCCCGTGATATTTCCTATTTTCCATTACTTTTTAAAAAAAAGAAGAAAAGAGAGAGAAAGGGAAGACAAATCCGTGCGTTATTTTTCGTACGAGAACCACGAGAAAGCAATATTTACGTTTGCACTGTCTCAGTCTGTACCTTGATTACGCGTCCACATCGTTGAAGCGAAATTGATCGGCAGCGAAGCGGATAGAAGGTTGATCGAGATAAAATTATTATGGTCGTTACAAAGCCATGACTATAATACAGGAAGGTCGCGGCTATGAAAGCCACACGGTGTATTTTTGTACTATAAGGTCCTTCTCCGCTTCCCCGTTAAGACACATACACTTGGCCGCAACTAAGGGCCGGGTTATGTCTCCGCGGGCATGACGGCCATAATCGTGCCGGTAAATGGCACCCTCAGTTACGTAGGACTGCCTCTGTCCAGGCCGCAACAGCTGGCCAAAGCCCGCAGGATAAACCTTCCAAGATTCTCGCAACTTACCCATTCTCTTTCGCTCCCCTCTCCCCACAAACACCACCACCACCACTACCACCACAACGGGTTTCTTCCCTTTATTACCGTTTCACGGTTTATGCTGCTCCGACACCCCGCGCCGAAAACTCCCTCGAAGAAGAAACGACTCACTAAAGCCGAGCACGAACCTTTCATCCTTCTTTGCAATAAAAAAAGAAAAGAAAAAAAGGAAGAAGAGAACGCGAAGGTCGAGAAGAGGTCTAGGTGAGGCTACATCGCGCGATTGGGGGCGCGAAGGGACGGCCAGCGAGGTCGGGGGGCGAAATTTAGCCAGAATTTCATTTCAACCAGACCGAGGGGATCGTTCTACCCGCGATGTAAAACAGAATACTCGATATTTTTCTTAAGCTCGCCCGCAGAATATCTCACCGGACTCAAGACGAGCTCTCGTTATTAGCGGCAGGACGAGCGCCGGTTCGTTTCGAGTCGCCTTTACCTTCGGCATACTCCGTTAATGAATGAAGAGAGCAAGGCCCTTTCGGGGTAAGAAGCGGCACCGCGCGGCCGAGAGCCTCCCTCCCTCCGGTGGGTAAAACCCCGCGAATTGAGCGTCGGCGAGAGGCGAGAAGCGTGCCATTCTCAAAAATCATTTTCCACTGTCCGTGTAATATCGCGCCGCGGACTCTCGTGCAATAAAGAAGCGCGGATTTACAATAAAAGGTAGTACCTCGCGCAATAAAGGAGATTGGATCTGCAATAAAAAAGGATTCAGCGCTCCGCTTCATAATGAAAAGCTCAAAGCGAATTTTCTCCGTCGGAGGGCTACAATCGACGGAAAACATTTCCGCGCCTCCGCCGGCGCCGGTCTCTCTCTCTCTCTCTTCCTCGCTCGCTCTCTTGGCCTTCTCCTCCCTTCCCTCTCCTCTCCCCCATCTCGCACGCGCTCTTCCTATCTATACTACGAAAAACTCGTATCCCGGAACAAGTAAGGAAGCCGGCGGGAGTGATCTCGCCTGGGCAAACTTTCGTCTACGCCTCTCTCTCAACGACGCTCTTAATAAGCCGTCCTATATTGTTCTCCCTAAATTTTAATAATGCATCGCGTAACGTTCCACGCGTACACACCGTATATACGACGTTTGTGCGAGCGCGCCCGCGCACGGCCCAGCTACAATCTGAAAATATTTGTTGCAGTGCAAAGAGTCCCTCCGGGGCGTCTCTCTGTTTATGAAGTTTTACGTCGGCTGGTGGTCGGATAGTGGAGTAACCGAGAGAAAAGGGAGACCGAATAAAACGGAGAGAAAGAGAGAGAAATAAAAGGAGAAAGAGTGAGGGGGAGAGAGGGAGGAAAAACGGAGGGAGCAAAAAGAAGAAAGAACACAGAGTAAGGGTAAGAGCGTTAGACGACAGGAACTGTGAGCGAAAGAAGAAAGGAGAGGGAGGGGCCGAAGTAGACGAAAAAGAATGCGAAAAGCGCGACGTAGGAGCCTTTCAGCGTCGTATACGGGGAACAGTTGCCCCGGCACGACGTATCGACGCAGCCATCGGCGTGTTTCCTCGCGAGGATTCAATCGGACTGACTTTCATCCGACCCAACCCCGCCCGCGAACCATCAAACAGCAGGATATTGAGCCGAACCGTGAAATTAAAGTGGACATCTATCCACAATTAACGGAGTACCAGTGCTCCTCGCGGTATCTCGCGCGAAGGAGCGCGGATCGACATGAAAGTTCGGGCGATCGTTCGGGAACGATGGTGGAAAATGGAGATAAAGAAGAAAAATAGAAGAGGGAAGGAGAGGGAGGGAAGGAAAGAGAGAGAGAGAGATAGAGAGAGGAAAAGAAAGAATAAGAAGTAACAAACCCAAAGTTATTAATATTCTCACAATGGGAAAGCTTCTGCAAGTCGATAAGAGAAGGAGAGAGAATGGCGCCGGTTCCGATCTTATATCGAAAGTTATCAAAGTATGCAAAGAGTCTATCGAAGTTGTCAATGTTGCCGGCTGCAAGCTTGCCCCGACACAACGAGAGCAATACATAGGCATTGATGTTCGTGCGATATTTGACTCGCGCGAGCAATCATGGACGCGATGTTTGCGAATGAAGTATGATATATCTTGGCGTAAACATACGGAGGAAAGGGGGAGGGACGGAAAAATGTGGCGCGGTGAGATCGGATACTTCAATAATTTCTCGAGGATTTGCTCAGTCACGCCGGAAAGCGAACAAAAGAATTCTTCCGACGGGTCCCGGGGTGTTCCAATCAAAACTTTCTTCTTTCCGGCGGTTGCACGCGAAAAGTCCATCACGATGCCAAAATTGAAACGTGACGATATCGAACGCGTTGCGCGCACATACTCGCAGCGTTTGTTTTCTTGTTGTCCCTCCCTCACCCTGTCCTCTGCGCCAACAAATCATAAATGGAAGCGTGATGGACGAAGAAGACATGGTATTGTTGCTGAAACAATATACAAAAACAATATGCTGTGGTAATGTGATATTGTTGATCGCTGGTTCAACAATATTTCGAAGACGTTGCATTATCGTTGGTTATATAACGCAAATTATTGCCATTCACGCCGCCGTGTTATGTCTCGCGATCGTCCAGGCGTGTTATTAAAACATGAATAGATGGTACATCGGCAAGTAACCGACTGTACGGGGCAAACAATTTCGTTAGTGTAACCGAATTTTACGTTGCTTAGTAAGAATAGGGAAAAACTCGATCATTGGAACAGAAATATTCCTACAAGAGGTTTCTACTGAGTCAAGTTGTACCGAGAATATTAAGACAATTGTTCTCAGCTTTTGTGATCAAGTTTTAAGAGGATGCCGAGTGGATGACGAACTCCAAAAATGTCGATAAGGGCGATCGTCGAAACGTCATGGCAGATAAACACTAACGCGATCGCACTACCCCTTTGTATTTTTTATATATATACATTTTGTATAAATATATACCAATCTGTTTTATCGTATTTATTTGTAGGATATATTTCGTGATGGAAAACGTAATCCCGCAGTTATAGAAATCTTTCTGCAAACTTTTCGTACATTATTATTTTTAAACACTGTTTTGTAAAGATACAGCAATGTTCTTTAAAATTTTCTTGAGAGGGGCAAAAACATACGCATTCGGGATATACAAGCTACAGAATTCTTATAAAAATATTTAGGATAAAATACAAATATTTACTTTAACTGACAACTAAAGATGTCAATTTTGAAAATTTTTTATTGTTTTCGTTTCTTTTGTTCCGTTTACAATATTTTTTTACTATATTTAGTGAAGAACCTAACTCACGCGCATATATATATATATATATAACATTTCGTGTATTTTTAAGCTTCTAAATTCAGTTGTAAAGATATCACAATACTCTTTGAAATTTTCTAAAGTAAGCCAAACAAACATTTGAAATACACAAGTTACAAGATTTTCATATCAAACAAATATTTAGCTTAACTCCAGGTGTTAATTTTGAAATTTTTTATTGTCACATATTCAGTAATGCTTCAACTTGTTTTCGCGCGTATTTTCATTGTGCAAAAGCCGTTGTAATTCTGTGCAACTAATGCGATATAAACTTTGCAGATAAAAGTAAGTATTTTGTCGGTAAAGTTTTGAAGTATGATATCTCCTTAATGCAGCTGAATGTTCAGACAAATGTTTTCGGAGATATCATTTCACGTCGGCGAAATTTCATCTGGGATCCCTATTCAGTTGCACGAACTGAGATTCTTTTTTCAGTGAAAAGCTATTGTCAGATTATTTTCAACATCTTTGCCGAGAGTGAGAGAAAATACTACTTTCGTAACACTTTCAAGCTTATTTTCGCGACTGACACTTTTACACGCGACCAATTTCGCATGCGAATACGTTATTTAAAATTGTTAATGAAAGAGGACGGCAGAAGTGGATGAGCAATCAGTAGCTGCGATGAATATTCGCTTTAATTTATCGCTGTATATTAATTAAAGGCTGATATTATTACTTATCCATCTTTCTCCGTCTCGCCAGAGGGAATTCTTTCACCGGCATTCCAAGTTGAGATGCAGATTTTACTCCTCTCGCGCGGAGCGGCTCTTTTTCTTGTTAATAACCGATTCCATTTTCCAAAGTTATACCACACTTTCATAACAGCACCAGCAGTTCTAGTACTTCGCCGCTGGTCATCTTTTCGAGCACGGCTGTTGCTGTTTTTCGGCATTCTCGCGCGGTTCATGTTTTGATAAGCTTTGTTCGCGGACCAAGCGGAGCATGTTATAACCAAGAAAAGTACGGGCGAGAAAACAGAGACGGCAGAAAATCCTCAAGAGCTCCAAGGACCGTGCAGAAAATTACGCGTCGAGATTGAGATCCATTTTATATAAAATGGATCCGTTCTAAATTAGAGCTTCGTTATCGCGTCGTATCGATTGACTAGTAATGTTTGAAATTATGCGCGCAAAAAAGTCAAATTAAAATGCTAAAACCTAAAACACGCAAGCCATGAAAATGTTCAAAATGTAAAGTTAAATGCAAATGTCAGACTAAATGCAAATGTCAAGTTAAATGTAAAGGTAAGTTTCCTCTTCTCATTCGAACAAAAGACAGCGAACAAGAAAACCACTCCCCCGTGTCCCTTATTAGAAGCCAAGGAAGATGAACTCCGAGCTATTCCGTACACAATCGATTGGCGAATTCTAAACTGTGCCGATACGCCAGAGCGTTTAGTCGCGTTAGAAGGAACGTCACATTGCGTCTATTCACGCGAAATGACGCGAGGTTGGTGGGTAAGGTAGGAAGAAGGGTAGGAAAGTAGTGGCTGGATAGGGTGAGATTAGGATGCCCTCCGAGAGAGAACGGGGGCGCGACAATGGTTGGGAGACGCGAGGAAACGTGAATGCGGTCCGGTGAAGGTCGGCCGGTGGAATTTCCGCGGGAGTTTGTTACTTTGCTAACAACCAACGACCCGGCCTAAAACTTACACGGAGGACGTGAGGAGGGCGTCGTCAGGGGGGAGGCGAGGAAGTGAGACGGGGAACACGTCGCATTGCGGCTACCGGCCGGACAATGCCATACTGGCCGGAGTAACTGTCCTATGGAATTGGTACTGTGGTCTCTCCTGGAAGAGCTCCTGGGCGAGTTTGTAGAACTCTGCCGCGGCCGTATACGCGTCAAATAGTTCTCGTTTTAATGATCGCGCCGCTAACTCGATAGCGGAAGGGAAACGCGCCCGTCCTCCGCATTTTCTCCGTGTTTCGATCGCTGCGAGTAACGATAACGGCGAACAATAAAAGCGCGTAGCGCTTGCTCCAACTTTTCCATTTCCATAGCGTGTGCGCGGAAAAACATTCGCTCCGCCAAGTTTCTGATAAAGTTACTAATTCAAGCGTACCGATACACGCTAATTTGCATTAATCGAGCTCAACGTCGCGATCCCGCGCCGGTGGTTCTACGCGAAGGAGGATAGTCGCGTTACTGTGTTATCTCTGTGTGCACACATAAGGAATTTTTCTTGGATAATACAGCGTAATAACATTTGTTGAATAATAGCATAATTTATACGAAAAAGAAGCTTGTATTGCGCGACTGGGGTGTACTAATGATGACCAACATTTTGAAAAAGAAAAAAAACTCTGAGATTCAAAATCAAAATAAAATAGTACCTTTAAGCATAGGATACATGTATGCAAAAAAACTTCTTTATAATTCAATATTGTTTCAATATTTTTATGTGATAACAATAGTTCAATGAATAATTTAATTAGATATATTTTGTAGCCTAGTGAGACACAAATATTATACATATAAAAAAATACTGAAAAAGGAAAAAATGTCTCATACTGGTATATGTATTTTCGACGCTGCAGCCTGAATTGTTCGTTACTTCTAATGCCAGTATGGTAAAAAATTTATTTTAGGTACTCTCTTAAAGTGAATCAATGAATAGTCACTGATATCAGTTATCATTATAGCACTGGGCAGTTTCAGTGCTATACCTGCTTATAACTGCAAATCAATGTATATTCGCTGCTTTCAATGATGTTTCATTAATTCACTTTAAGAGAGTAATGACTATTGTACAATTTACTGAATTAAATTTTGATTGAAGAAGGCAAAATTTCTGATTCTTATGAACCAAGTTTATAAGTTTTTTATGAAACTAAACTATGAACTATGAAACTGAATTATTAACAAACCTAGTTTGTTCATAGTTAGATTTAAGAGATATAGCCACATATACTTGAAAACTTTACTGACAAAATGCTAATATTTTTCTGCAAGGTTTATATCGTCTCACTTGCACAGATTACAAATTACAAATAGTTTTACACAATAAAAATAGGTGTCAAAATAAATTGGAAGATTGCTTAATATATGACGAAAACGAAATTTTAATACTGAGATCTTGAATTGTCAACATGAATACTTGTCTAATATAAACGTCGCTGCTGCTTGTACATATCGAAAGTATATATTTCCACTGATTGAGAAAATCTCAAAAAACATTACTGTACCCTTGCAACTGAATTTAGGAGCTTAAAAATATACGGAAGTTAACAGAAAGATTTCTATATATGGGTGATTATATTTTGCGCTTTGAAACAAAGCAGCATACATTTATATAAAATCGATATATACGAGAAATACAAAAAAAGATAGCGTGATTGTGTTAGTGCTTATCTGACATGGCGGATTGACGATTTGCCTCTACGTTATCGACATTTTTGGCGTTCATCATCCACTTTGACACCTCCCTTAAAGGGGGATGAAGCTGAAAACTTTCTCGACAGAATACTGACATTTTTCTACAAAGTTTACGTTGTATTGCTTGTACAGAATTACACATGCTTTTATATAAAGTATGTACGAAAATAGAAGCGTTGCTCAATGTGTGATAAAAACGAAAAAACATTTTTAATGTAAAATTTCAAGCTATCAGTTAGCGTAATATTTACCTAATCTAAAAGTTCCGCAACTTGTACATATCGAAAGTGTGGATACTCCAAAAATTTTCAAAAACATTGCTGTATCTGAATACAGAAGATTAATATCCGAAAAGTTTGCAGAAGGATTTCTACACATGTGGTTAAGTTTTCCGCTATAATATGGCAAAACAAAACAATATATACTTGCGTAAGTTCTGTATGTACAAAAAATACGTGACAGTGTGATTGTGTTAGTGATTATCGTCTCTACGCTATCGACATTCCTCGAATTTGCCATCCCCTTAACTCGACCATTTTCTTCTCCATATAACATTGAAGCAACGCATAAAACATATAAGAAAGATGTATTCAGTGGGAATACTTTTTTTACGCGTTTCAAAATTGTTGAGAAATTCCATACTTTTCGAGAAACATTTCTTCTGCATATAGTTTTGTTCCCTAAATTTCTCATATTTACTTGAAATCTCTTCTGCATTAAAAGTATATTCTAGCTGGATAAGGTAGGTACTAATAGTACTTCTTCGGAATGTTTATATTTCGAAGAAAAGTTCTCTTGCGCTCAGAATATTAATACATTAGCAAGTATATACGTAACAAGACGCGAATATATTCGTGCGTAAGAATCTCTGACGTCTGACGCGCGCGTAATGAGACCATGTCGTTGTCAAAATACGCCAGGTCGGCGCACCCTAGAACGTAGCAGTGCGAGCGCTGGTGTAGCGCGTCGTCGTAAATTTTCGGGGTAGTCTTAACGACTCCGAGTCAGTCGCTAAACGTGGAAAAATGGCGAGCACCGCCGGGCGCGGCAGGTACATGAATAATACCGCGCGACGACAGGGCGAGGTGGATTTCGAAAAAAGGCTGAAATCGCGGTGTAAAATGCGTCGCTAAAAGATGGCACTCTTTATCATCGTAATGCCTCTCCTCCCCCTCGTACGAGTAACGAGGTGAGTAAAGGCCAGGTTTGCCATAGCTGGGTAGATAGCTAGCTAGCTAGCTAGCTTGCTAGCTAGATAGGTAGGTAGGTGGGAAGGGCCGACTTTAACATTCTCTTTCTTGCACGCACGTTTCACGCTTCTGTATTATGCAAGGAATATACGTCCGAACGAGAACATCTCCGCCGTTCAGGCCAGTCTCTATCCTCGCGCCCTCCTCTGCAGGCAGCTAGACAGCGCGGGATATACGCGTGACCACCAAGAAGATGAGGATTTAACGGTCTCCCTCGCGCCCTCGCTCACCCTCTTGAAAAATCGCGGGGCCATGACGAGCATGCACGCGACGAGGCGATGCGCGCAGAGAGATACAGCGCGCTCTCTCAAACTGCCGTTGCTCTGCCACGTTTCCCGTTGCAAAATTTATCCGGCGACGACGTGGGTAACGGTGCGACGGCTACGACTACGGCGACGACGTGGCTTTGTCCAGGAGGAATTCCGAATTATGACATCGGCCGAGCATTGTTCTCGACGCGGCGCGGCGCGAACGCCGCGAGATTGCGCGACGTCAAGAGGACCGGATTGCTTTATCTCCGGTATCTTTTGAGCGGCGCAGTTATTCGAGAAAAGGAGTGTTTTCATTCCCTGGGCGCAATCTGGCCGGGATCACCCGGGATGAGTTTTCCGAGGGGCGCGGAACGAAACTCGATCTCTGAACTGAATGTGCCCCGTCCCCGCGCTTGTCTCCGTTCGTTTCTTCACTTGTGTTCCGCGCGACCGACGTGTCTCGTTTAACGCGATCCTCCCCGCGCTCGTTTTCACTCCGCTGTCGTCTGTGACCTGCTGCAAGACCAATAAGTATCGAATTACGACGGAGTAGCCAATTAATGACACATCGTGTTTTCGCCACGCTCGCCGCGCTTATTTTCCGCGCGCGCGCGACTAATTTGCTTACCGCGCTATTGCATATTCACGCGTTCCAACCCCGTGCCGTGGAGGCGACGGAACTTTTGAATTATGCCCCAGGCACGGAGAATGCCCGTTTAATTAATGAACGGAGGCGGGAGAGCGCGTCGACGAGTTCGGGTCGGCCAACGTGAAACGAGCACTCGAGCCGCGTTGTCGAATCAGCGACACAACGTGTCCAGAAGAATGAGGGAGAAAGAGGGAGGGGTAAGAGGAGGCACGTCCTCGTCGTCGAATGCCGGAGCGGCGCATTGCGCGAAGAGTAAACAACCCCGGGTAAATATCATTCTATTCGCGGCGTCACCGTTATATTCGCGCCCACACCATTCTATCGCTCCTTTGTCCCGCGCCGACAACCTCAGCCATTATGGATATCGCCAAATTTCGCGCGTTGCCACGGCTACGTAGACGCGGAAGCCCGCAATTATCGCGCAACATCTGGATCAATGCTAATGAAGAAATCAAATAGCGCGACGCTAAAGCCGCTTCGGAAAGTGAGGTCAAAGCTGTGATCGCCGCGACGTTTTGAGACATTCGATAAATATTGAGAGAGAGAGAGAGAGAGAATACCTCACCATATCTTTTCAATTTAAAATATGTTATAGAGAAGATGAATATGAAAGAGATTTTCAGGAAGAACCAAGTGGGAGATGGTATTGGTCATCTAGATATTATAAAATGTAAATTTTAATGCTTTTTCCAAATTATCATAAATGTTACAAACAATATGTTGATATGAACTTTTGTAAATATATATTCAAGCGATTAAGGATAAGAGAAAAGAGAAATCTCCTTCAATAGATATTAAAATAGCAAGTTCTAAGGAGATCAGTAAAGACCTCTACGTAAGGTTTGTATTCTGTCGAAATATTACTCAAATTTTTTGCTTTATTAAATTAATTAGTTTATTACATACTAAAATAATAGATCGTAAAAATATTAACCAATCGTAAAAATCCCTATTCAAGCTTTTAGTTTACATGTGTAACGAAATTTTTGGTGAAAAATTTTAATAATACATCGTTTAAATTCAAATCTTGCATTTAAAAGGTCTTTGCTAGTCTTTTTAGCATCTATTATTTTGATAGACTCATCAAATTAATAAAATGAAATATTTTAACAACAACAAGCAAAATGTTTTTGACATGCAAATGTAATATATATGATAAAATAGTTTGCATAGATGCACGTTAAAAGTAATATAGGTATTGTCAGAAATCGCTGACAATATGTCTTTAAATATTAATATTAAAAGACTAAAACAATAAAAACGAACCAGAATTAGGTATCCAAGTATTGGTATTTTTACCTCAATAGTCATTTTCAAGAAGAAATGTAAACAGAAACTTTCCGGTTAAAAGGTGAGCAATAGATTAATGTAGCGTACGTTAACTTTGTACTGTTCACAACATCAGTATGATATTTAAAAAGAAGCATCAAGATTTTTTATTTAATTTTGTCATATCTTAATAAGTAATTTCGCACCTTACTTGGTTCTTGCTAAAAATCACATTTATAACTATCTTAACTGCAATATATATTAATTATAAATATAACATTCAAGTTTCTAGTTACATACTCGGCCATGTTAGATCGTGACGTCAGACGCGAGAAATGACGCGCTAAAAATACTTGCGCGTGTCACTTTCAAATGAAACGATATTTTAATAAAAGAACAAATCGCTTGAATATGCTTGTTCTCCGAAACACCCTTTGCAGTAAATAAATAGTCGTAAAAGTAACGTGATAATATTATAAGAGAAACAGCACATTAAAGAAAAAGGTTTCATATTACGTTAATTTTACGATTATTCACAGGGAAAGAGATAGTTTTCGGAGTATTTTATTACTCAGGTAGTCTCAAGTTCTTTCATACAAATGTCTTTTTATTTGGATATGGCACACAAGAATTTCGGGCACGCGTTTTCTCGCTCCCGACGTCATCAATCAAGAACTTCGTGGCGTGGGAACTTAATATCAAAAGTACTGGTAAGATGTGACCCTCTTTGAATATTTGCCGTGAAGAAATCAAATAGCGTAACATTGAAGCCACGCTCTGCGCTCGCTTCGGCGAGCGAGGGCACAGCTGCGACCGCTACGACATTCTGAGAAATTCTATCAAGGGGATGATATATAGAGGATCAATTATGCCGCGAAGTTACGTCACGACAATTGAAGGGCTGATTGCAACAGCGGTGTAACCCACTTTTTCGAGAACTCGGGAAAATGAATCTTAAAGTTCGGAGAAAGGAGGAGAGTTAAAGTTCAAGTTCTCGAAAAAGTGGGTTAGTCGCCATTGTTGCGCGGAGAATCGCGCGGCGACTGTGCTCGTCTCCTCCGTCTCGCATGCATCGACGTTACAAGGAACCGTATTAATGTCGGAACAAGCGCACGCGAGCCATTAAATCAGCATAAAATAATATCCGCATTCGGCCCGTTGAATATTTGTAAAGTAAGCACGCGCGCTTCACATCATAAGCGCATGTTGCATTATTCAGGTATTAACAGAACTAATGGAAAACATAACGGATTATACGCGTTATCATTTAGTAATAACAATGCTAATGACCGGCAAATTTGCAAATTTGGTCTTACGGAGTGGCAGCTTATGCGCAACATAAAACAAATAGCGCCGATATATCGCATCTTAATTAAAATTAAACTATTCGGCGTTGTTAACGTACGCCAGACGGAGCCAGACGCTCTTCCGTGATATTCGCGCGCATCGTGCGAAGCCCGCCGAGAGTGGCGAGGGGAGAGAAAGTGGAGCAGGAGGAAGATTCCACCCGCACACGCTCGCATTACGGCGCAACGACGGCGAATAAAGAAGCCGTTATAAAATCTGAGTTGTGTGTGCGAAAAGGAGCCGCGATCACGAAAAACGCACACACCCTCCAACATAGACTCGAAATGATACCCACGGACGCGGCGCGGCGCGGTGCTCCGGCAGGTAGCTCACTTGCTTATTTAGTCGCCAGCTGAAACATAGTTTCAGCGTCCTCTCGTAGCCGGGGAACATCCACCTGCTCCCACCTCCTAAGATTTACCGTCCACCTTGGTCAGGCGGAGAAACTACTTTCCTGATGTAATATTGCACCGCCACCAGCGCATATTCTCGCCCCGCTATACTGCCCCGAACATGCTTTGAATAACAAAGTAATATACAAGTTCCGTTTGCTCTTCGTCGCCGAGGGTAACGCGCGCCCAAGAGAACTTTGGCAATTACCATCACTTCATTACTCCTCGCCCGCCGCGTCCCTCACCCGCCCCCGCCTCCCTACGGCGCATATTTACCACAGACTGACGCGGATTCGGAAACCGATCTGCCATCGATCGAGTGCGAAAGAAGCTCCGTAACAGCCCCTCGGAACGTCGCCGGGAAGCAGACACGCGCGACGCCGGCGACAACGACGGCGGCAACGGCAGATCGTCGTCACTGCTCGTCGCCCCAACCGTATGTAGCGCACGAGAGCGGGCGAGTACGAGTAGTTTGTCGTCCTCATAAATCAACCACGAGAAAACTCGCGATGATCTCTCGCCCGGCTTTACAGGAACATGATTCGTCACCCCCGAGTAGACGACTTAACTTTTCCCATAGAAGTTCGATCGACCCTACTTAACGTGTTCAGTGATTCAATTCCCGGCGTATAATACACGCACGCTCCTCGTCGTTCCGCCTCATTTTGCCGGCGCAACGTCCTAGATTGAGGTCATCGAGCGATAGTTATTTTCTGTCTTTATAACGTGACGTAATGTAACATAACGTAATATTAGCGTTGTAACGTTTTATCCTCGATATATCAGCCGAACGACACGTTTAGTTGACGCGTTTGATTGTTCTCAGTATGCGGAACGATATACAGGACGTCCCATTCTTCGCGACTTTAATTTGTATCGAGAAGTCCTTTGAACAATTCAGAGTTAAGGCAACGATCTTAACTCTTAAAACTCCAGTCACCGCAGCCATATTGGATTGGTGACGTCAAAAGCGAGGAAACCCAAAATTCCTGCAGGTAAATAAAAAGATATAATGTCATTAAAATGACACAATTCTACATACTTGTGAAATGTTACTCTTTTGCCGAAATAATTTATTACATAACCGCAAAATAAATGTAACAAATTGCCTCGTTTTGTCAGAAAATAAACTGTGTTATTCGGTGCCGAATATAATCAAATAACTTATACGCATTAAATATCACAATAAGCACAATATTCGGAGCATTTTCACACTCCCACAATTGTATTACATGTAATATGCACGTAATGTAAACTACACTCAATAATAATACTATAGTTTGCAGGAAATATTGGCCGTCTGTTTATATCATTAGGTCTATTCGATGAATTTTGCATTAAGTGCAATTAGAGAGAGAAAGACAAGTATACTTTATTTCGTTCTAACTTATTGCAACAGTCTGCACTTTGTGAATCTAATAGTTCATTATTTTGCTATTTACAATCATGTCGCCACTGTCAACGCAGAATTCTCGACTAACAAATCGGGAAGCCTTAAGCGACAAAGTGAAATTATGGGACGTACAACAAGGCAAGATCATATATGACCCCTATATTTTTTAGTTCATCTTTTTCTCCTGCATATTAAAATGTACATTAGGAAAGTACACAGCAATTTAACAAAAAAAATGTTTTATGGTATAAAAAATGTTACCAATATAGTATTTCGACTTTAGCACAAATATATTACGAAGTTTCAATCGATTGCACTGAAGAGTGCTTATATTACTGAACATTTTACTTTAACAGAACTTGAAAAACTTTGAAAATCTGAACAAATTAGAGAGAAAGAGAGAGAGAAACAAAATAAAACAAAAAACTTAAAAAATATATGTTTAAACGTAAAGAAATACACTAGAATTGAGGACTTTCTGATAAAATAAATAACCAAAACGAAAGTTTGAAATTGGATAGGATGCGTGACGTAATGGTGAAAAAAGCTTATTTATTGTGTCTATGATGTCCAAATAAGTGAAAGGTACTAAAACGCTGAATAACTGTAACTGGTCTTAACTGTATGTATGTGTATGTATGTGTGTGTGTCAGGGTAATCTAATATTATTATTATAGTATTATATTATTAAACAAAATATATCTAATGATGTCACCGATAATTTCACTTTATCGTTTAATTATTCAAATGTACAATAATTTTTATTCATTTCCATAAATTTGTTGATTAAACATTAGAAGGAAATACCAATATAAACATTAGAAGTTAATACCAATATAAACAACAAATATTATGCTTTTAAAGCAAAGTTATTAATTAAATTGATTTATTCTGGATTAAAAAAAAATTAGGAATATTTATGCGTGAACACCAGTTATGAGTTAGCAAATTATTTCGAGCATCTTTAATAAATTATATAATACCCAATTTTATATTATCCATATGTATAATAATGAGACTATATAAAATAATAATATATAAGCACAACTTATTAAAAGAGAAAGAGTCTCATAAATTAAGTCTCATAAAGATTCGGTAAAACAAATAATATTTTACAAATAATATTTTACACGAAAAAAATACTGTAATAAAAATTACGTTAAAATTTTAATATACTTCTTTATATAATAATAATTATAATATAATAATATAATAATATTATATTATTATACAATAATATTAAGAATAATATAATTCTTTATATAATTCTTTATGCTTCTTTAATTCAATATGCTTCTTTATACTTTCTTTATAAATGTAGTTTATATTAAAATTGCAGTATAAATTATCATAATAACAGAAAATTTAACAATCTACCGAATATATGGTATAAAAAACATTGAAGCAATCGCAGAAACTTTGTAGTAAAAATTCAAATGTATACAACACATACACACACACGCGTTTTTAAACACACGTTTAAAACACGTTTTTATATATAGTAATTTTGGTCATAATTATGTATGATTCAAAATGATTCAAAATTACAAAACTTTCTAATTTTTACACAATATTTTTTCCGTAATAAACTTTTTCCTTGAATATTAACAAAATTTATGAGTTTAATCTTGAAACCTAATTGTGAAAGAACTAAAAGGTATATAAAATATTTTCCATATTTTTATTATAATTCGTAGTTTTTTAATTGTTTAATAAACCAAGTTTGATTCAAAATTGGAACTCGACTCATAATTGGGACAATTACTTTAGCATTTTCTCAATGAAAACTGCGAGACATCATGTTGGTGACATCAATTGTTTTTTTAGATACCAGCAAGACTCTTAGCATAAACTAAACTTTGAACGACCAAATGGATCACAAAATTATTTTTCTCGGTCAATTTCAAGTTCATTTTAACAGAATTCTATTTTGGGTTTTAGAAAGATATGTTGCCATAAGAATAATGACCTCCCTCGACATCTCCGATGAGAAAAAATTAACCCCGAATTGCTCGGGAAAGCTGTTGGTGTAAATTAAAGTCGCGAGAACTGGAACACTCTGTGTATACAGAGTGAGTTATCTAACGTTAGATTCTAAAATATCTCTATTGTCTTTCATATTAGAGGAAACTGGGTAAGGAACAAATTGTGTGGTTGGAAGGGATAAATATTGAGGTCAACCTTTCCAACATCAGAATTTATTCTCCTTACACATTTTCCTCTAACATAGAAAAAACAGAGGTAAGAAACAGGAAGAGAGAAATAGTTTAGAATCTAACGTTCGCAGTGATTCGGCCTGCATGTAACACGATATATAGAAATGTTCATGATTATATAACGCAGTAATCAAGCGGCGAAATATCAATACGGAGAGCCGTAGGGGATTGGAGATGAAGGTATGATTCAATTAATGAGACGAAATTGGAGGAGACGAATAATATATATCAGTTAGCATAATTTAACGGTGTATATGCTGCCGGTAACCGGCTACAATCGCATTTCGCGTCTGTGGGTGACACATTTCAAAGAATATTTAATAAAATAATTTTAATGCCTGATACATGCGCGCGCGCACGTGGTAAAACGTAAGAGGACGCGCAAATATTTCCAAGACAGTGACAGATTTTTAGCACAAGGAAACCCCTTCATACGAGAACGTTCGCGAGCGGTTGAAATCGCGAGCGATCGGAAACGTCCGCATTCAAGTGACATTTCTAATTAGGACACGAATTAATACTGCACCTCCAGTGTCAGTACTAAAATTGCGCGAATAAATGATGTCCTTCCACTATGCGAACATAAAGCTGTCGTATCCGACTGAATGTGTACACGTGTGCAGAATATATAACGAAACGCGCGCGATAATACGCACGACAACAGCAACAACGACGCGCGACTCAATGACGAACACAGCAAATCGAAAAAAAAGAAATATTATCGAATGCGGAAATTAGAGCGTCGGTGGCGTTTACGCAGAAAATAAATGATTCGCGACGCGAACACGAACGAACGAACGAACGAACGAACGAACGAACGAACGAACGAACCAACCAACCAACCAACCAACCAACCAACCAACTAACCAGCCAACCGCCATTCCATTCCCAGATTAAAAACGCTGCCAATGTTTTATTATCCCCGCGGATCGGCCATGCCGACGGGGAGAAAGAAAATGCGGCCACCCTTAATGATTTCGCGAGGTACAGACGGATTTTTATGGCGATTGCGAGGGCTGAATAGTAACCAGACGAGTGGCGGAGAACACTTGTCGATAAATCGCCGGTAGATAGATCAGCGTTGACTAACGGTCTCACCTTTCCCCCGGGCCTCGTTCGACAGGCCCAGCAACATTTTCGCCCCTTTCCTTTCCCCGCCACCTCACTCCCTCTTCGCCCTCCCGTCGCGTTCGCTCTTGTCCCCGCATACTCGCCATTCTTTATTTCTTTACACCCCTTACTTAGCCCCCTCCCCTCCGAAGAAGCTTTCGCTCCGCCGGTGAGGAATCGACGCATTCCGAGTCGTCGCACGTTCGGAATTAGCTGTTCGACTCGAGTGCACATTGGATCCATGGTTCGTAGGGCGAAGCAAAACGCCGGGATGTCCGCGATCGAAGCCTTTTTGAGCAGGTGGGTGGCCGGGTAGGTGGATAGGTAGGTAGATGGGTATGTTCGAGCGTGGAGTGCTCGCTCTTAGATAAAACGACGAATCTTAAATGCGACGCACGACGCGCGAAACTGGCACCGGCGATGATTCGATCGGCTAAATTAGATTCTTCCGATCGGCCTGTTGGAAGTCGTTTATTCACCATCGATCAAACGACGCGACCTACTTGCCCCCGAGGATAAAATCCTGGTGGCGCACGTCAGAAATGTAATACAAAATGGAATTTGAAAATTACATTTGCCGCGTTCGCGTAGCACTTTCGCGCGTTACGTAACGTCGTTCCTCTCCCGAGTAGAAAAATTCCCGGGAATAACTGGTCACTGGCCTAAAACTGGCGGGTTTTTATTGGTTGAAATTTATTAGACAATAACTGTTCAACAATTGCAGAGTAAAATACTGGTTTTGGTCAAAAAGTGAGCAATAAAAAATGGTTAATAAGTACTGAACATTTTCTGTTTAATAGAAATTCAGAAAATGCTGGTCAATGTTTCTTGGCCAAATACTGGCCAGGGATTAGACATACACAAGGAAAAATGACAATTAAAAATAAAGCTATGACTATCTCTCAAAGTAGAAGAATTTCCAGAGAAAACTGGTCACTAGCCAGAAACTGGCCAGTTTTCATTAGCTAGGATTTATCAGACAATAACTGTTTGGAAACTGCACAGAAAAATACTGGCCAATATTTCTTGGCTAGAAACTAAACAATAAAAAATGATTAGTCAATAATGGACAGTTTTTCTGTCTAGTAAAAACTCGAAAAATACTTGGCAAATGTTTCTTAGCCAGTTACAAGCCAGAAACTTGGGTAACTATATATAAAATAGAAACTTGGGTACTTATATATAAAATAAAATGTTTGCTTATATATATTTGTGTCTGCTTATATATATTTCCTATACATCCCTAAACTCTTTAATTGATCTGGATCAAATTTTGCATAGTTATATTTTAGGATACTGCGGAAAATATAAGACACGAAACCTGAACATCCCACCTTCTCTTTTTAATTTCATCCCCTTGTTTTGTCATAGTCCGAATAATGCCGGATAGTTTTGGTTGAAAATAAAGTTACAACTATCTCAATAATAAATAACTTTTCATGTAAAAAAAACTCTACCTTCTGAAACATGAGTTCCATATTTTTATACTGAATAATAACATATAATATTTTGCAATATAGAATCGAACAATGAAATCTATTTGACAGAATTTTGTACAAACAAAAGTTTAGTTAGACATTGGTCAAAAGCTGGCTAGAAATTAGTCAAAAACTAATTAGTTTGCTGTTCAGTTACTGATGAAGCAAATGTCGCCCAAATTAGACAGAAACCATAACTCTAGGCTAGTTCCTGGTTAGAAACGCAAATTTTCTACTTGTTACTAACTCCCTCCCTCTCTCTCTCTCTCTCTCTCTCTCTCTCTCTCTCTCTCTCTCTCTCTCTCTTTTCTTTTATTCTTCCCGTAAAAGGTAGCAGACGAAGAATATGATATCAACGCCGATGCTTTTACGGAATTGCGGGTGTAAAACCGATTCCAGAGGATTATTTAATGGCGCTTGCGGATCGTTACTTGGTGGTTTCGCGACAATGGCTTCCGATGAAGACACCCGACGCGGGAACGAGTCCTGAAAAGGTGAGGGAATACCGCAGAGAGGTGAGGAGGCGGCGACGGCGGCGCTTTTCAGCGGTCTGGATGAAGGCCATCGGCCAGCATTGAACGAAGTTCTGGGCTCGGGTGTCGCGCAATCCCGTCCCGATACTTCGGCCGACTTTTCACCGTCCGCTTTCCCGCGCAGCGCTCACGTGTGCGGACGGACGGGCGACGTGCGGCAACGCCATGACGGCGAAGCCCCGTCTCATCGATCGGATTATTAATTAACGGCGATTGAATCGGCCAAATATTATGTGGCGTCATACACGATGCGGAATTATCCGACATTTGGAGTATTGCGATTTAATTTACGGCATTATGGCTCGTTATTTGTCTTTGTATGAAGTCCAAATTGCGTCATGTCCTGGTACAACGGCGCACAATGCCGGGCGAATAATGCGAAATAATAACGGAAAATGTAATAATAATAAAGTGAGCGGGCGTCGCGGGAATTTCGCTTTTCCGCGGGATTAAAGCGCCGACCGGGCATTACTCGCGCACTCATCGAAACACGTCGCGGCGTGAGCGCGTGTTAGTTTCGGCAATTAGTCCACGTAATCGCGAGGTCTACGCTCGATCAATTATTTCACGGGCGCGACAGCAGCGTCGTGCGCTTTATGACTTTGTTAAGCCACCGCTCCGAGCGCTGCTCTACGCGAGCGTTATTCGCGCGCGCGCGAAATAGCAAGAGAGGGAGAGAGAGTGCACGACGACGGAAATAAAACAAAAATCCGTTTAGCGGGCTAATGGACGGCGCGAGCTATTAATGCAAATTCACTTTGATCAGATTTTAGGCTGTTGGAGTTGATGTCGGACATACGCGCGCGCTAACAGCCCTGATTAAAGATGTCGCGCGTGACGTCGCGCGCGCGCGCAATACCGCTAGGCGAAACGCCTAGCGCTCGCGCTCAGACGTTTCCCGTTCGACGATTGAGATTGTTTCGTTCTTGTTGGGCGCCTACCATTCCGTGGGGAGAAGCTGAGTGACATTTAATTATATGTCGGATCGGAAATTAAGAAACTTTTTTCAGCGCGCTTGTTCGACGCGCTCATAACGACGGGAAGAGAACAGGTCGACGTGAACGCGTGCAATATGTTCCAGAGGCGCAGAATGAAAAATAATCCGATGTGTTTACCGCGTAAACGTTACCCGCGCAATGTGTAATCCGCTAATTGGCAAGTTCTTATATTCCCTTGGCATTAAAAAGCGATCAATAAACGATCATTATGGCCCGCGAAGTTTATCGTCTAACGATGCGATATAATGCGCGCGCGTGCGTTTTCAACTTCATTCCGTTCGCATTCCCAGGAGTGCCGGTGGCTTGCTTTCTGAAGCTGCAGCGCCATTCGGCGCTTCCTCTCGTGCACGTAGCAATTAAGCGCGTCGCAATTGCGCCCGCCCCCGCACCGCAGAGCACCGCAAACCGGCACCCAAGCAACGTGCGTGTCCGGTACTTCGTACGCTGTCCAACATGGCCCCGAGTAAAGCACACGTGAGCCGGGGCCGGAGTGGAGAGTTTCAAGGAGATCGAATTATCCGTGGCCCGAGAGTGAGATGCAGTTGCGCGCAATGAATTTATTTATTCGTGTTTACGGTACACCTCAGTGAACCCACACGCCGTTGATCTTGTTTAATAAATTTTAACAGCGGAGGGACAAAGAGGTGGCTCTTTGAATTGTAATAATTATACAATAATAATAATTGATCTCCACGTCTGATTACTATTATCGCGTTATTGTATAAAAATTAATCGTAAAATATTCCCAAACGATTAATAATTGTTATTGCTATTGATATCATCGTTATTATTCCGCATTCGAGCAATCATTACGAATATAATTAATTAACGACCGACTTTTATCGCAAACAGGTTGAAGTTCTTCAAATGAATCCGTAAAATTGTTTCTGATTGTATCAGTAAAAGGACTATTTAAAATATTTTAAGTATTTAATTAATAATGAATGTTTACTGATTTTCAATGTGTGTGAAGGCATGTCTACTTTATTATATCTTTATTATACCTCACTACTTTATTATATCTCACTGATTTTAACTAGTAGAAATAATATTTTATTGCAAAATCTGTAAACAAATTTTCTATACGATGTCCAACTTTCTGTACTCCTGGCAATGGAATTAATAGCTTCCATGCAACTTGCACGCCATAACACTGTTTGCAAACTACATTAATTATTCCAATAGTCGCTACTATTAACTGAACCTTTCAACGAGATTTTAATGATTACAGTGCTATATTTATAACAAAGCGACTAGTTATAAGTACAGCATTTCAATTAAGAACACGGGTTTTTATTTAGAGAGTAGATTAAAACGCTCAGTAACTGAATCTGTTCTTGACATTTTTGCGCGGATTTTTTATCAAATATTAAGATATATAATTTATTAATTATTTACTAATTATCACTTACTAATTAATTATTTTAATTATATACACTTAAATCCTATACATAGAAAAATATATACTGCATTCAAATAAATGTTACATGTTTCAAACATCTCATAAGTTTACATATCCATAAATCCATCACAAGTTCCCATTACAAGCATCAAATTTATCCAAAATATTTTCTGAGTCCAAGTAAATTTAGCATTTCAATCAAGAATACGATGTTAAAATAAAAATTCGATTTGCTTACTTATATAAAGTCAAACTAACATTTTATTTGCTGAATTTTATAATATTCTTGCAAAGAGAATAAATTTTCCTTTTGAATACATGATAATAAGTTTTCTTCAAATTTGTTAATTATTATTAATTATTTATTTGCAATAAATATATTCTAGAACTATTTATATATTATCAAAAATATATTCTTTGTTGAAGATACTCATTATTTAAAAGAAGGAAAGTAAATTAAGCAATTGTTTTTCTTACTTGTAAGATGATATTTTTCTATGTGTAGGACTCTAAACATTACAAAATTAACTGAACCTTAAATAAGTTTTCATTTATTTTTGCTTATAGCTCCCGGAAAAATAATCGAGACTTAATGTTTGCCTTAATCAGAGTAGAAATTGTCGCGGAATATAATTCTATTAATATTTTTGCGTGGTTCGATAAAGTTAAAAAAAAGTTATAACAGAATTACAAGACACATATTTTTTCAAGAACGGTAACGTTTGGAAAGTTGGTCTGGCCAAGTAAGTTTCATTCACATTTAGGGTTCTCTAATAATTAATGTTTAAAAACATCCGCGCAAGTGTGCCGAAAACAGATTGAATGCTGGCTGCTGGACATTAGAATCCTACCATTTTCCGCGATAGCGATCAGAATGACGCTCGACTTCGCAATCATACGTCGCGTTTGCTCGGTGCATATAAGACTGCAGTGATTAACCTCATGGAGCTCTGCCGCGCTACCCGATGCTCTCCTTTACCCTATGTAGCCATTAACCGCAGCGCAATTGCGCCACCGCGCGCGCTGCTTCACAGACCCACGGAGCTGGAGCTAATCAACGTGCGTATACGACACATTGTGCCTAACCCAACATTATTCCACGCAAAGTAGACGGCTGGGTCCGCTACTAAGGCAGCCGTAGGAGAATTTCAAAGAGCCCGAATTATGTATTACCCTCTTGTGTTTCAGCAGCAACACGGAGACAAGAATCGCGCATAATTCATCTGACCTCCAGAAAATACAAGGGTTGCCTGTTGGTTATACGCGCGACAAATTAGCGTGCCTGACGATTGAGCTAAGTGACAGTGTTGTTTTCGGAGACACTCACTATACCGTAAAGGGGAAGTACCACAATGCCAGGATACCTAATCCTGGACATTCTTATTGTTTTGATCTTTAACCTTCCGAGTAACGTATTTTCACTACCCACGGAATAGCAACCAAAGTCATTAGTGTCTTCCTCGATTTTTCTCCCTTTCTGGAGTGCTTGAGAAAATCCTTAAAAGTTATTGAAACTCCTTCTATCCTTCTAGTTGAAGACCACATAGCCTTTTTGTGGAAAATAAGTTACTAAGAATTTTATTTTTCATGACTTTTCAACAGAGATGTTCTAAGGAACGAGTATTTCTTAAAATAACTTGGACATAAATGATCCTGGTAACTACTCGGAGGGTTAAATACGAATATATAAATTTTCAACGTAGAATATATATAAATACATACATATTCTTTGTTAGAAATTTGCATAGTTGTATTTAAAGACCAAAATAATAATAATATACAGAAACACATGTTCAAGCTTTTGTACTTTTATCTTCCGGAAGAAAGAAAGAGAGTGAGAGAAAGATAGATAGATAGAGAGAGAGAGAGAGAGAGAGAGAGAGAGAGAGAGAGAGAGAGAGAGAGCACGCGAATACGACATAAATCTCCACGTGACAGCAGATGCGCAAAGATATTCTCAAATTCAATATATAATTCGTCGAGGTAAATGGAGATTAATCGTAGGACCAGAACTGAAGAATGTTGTCTTCTAATCATCCCCAGGGTAGTAACTAGTTAACGTAATCGACACTTCGCTTCTCCTACGTTACACACACTAGCGGTGATAATATTTATAGCGGATGAGGATGCGTTGCGGAGGATATCGGGCAGATATTATAGGCGTCTCATGTTCCCGCGCGTCCTCACTACCGCTAAGTTATTATCTTTATATCCCCATGGAAGAGAAAGAGAGAGATATATATAACACTCTACGTAGATTGGATGACGAGAAACCGATACTATCGCTTCGAGATAATATGAGCTATCCCATAATATCCCTGACTCATAATTTCTCATAAGGCAATGCTTGTCTGTGGCGATATGAATAGCATTAAAAATCATAACCTTGCAATTATCTCTTTTTATGAAGCCCGTTGATCCATGCATTATATATTGAGTGTCTGACGCAAATCGTACGTCCACTCTCATATACAAGTAGAACCCATTAAACTAGACAAAAGAATTCTTTATTTCTCAAACAATCACGATAATTTTTTAGATATTAATTATAGAAAATTGGCAGTATAAGTGCATGTGATGCGGTAGGACCAGATTCAAACTCTTGGCTGAGACATTGCCTAAAGAATTCGTCACTACTCTTCACTGGTTCATTAAATTTTTTAAATTAATTTAATTAAAATTTTAATAATTGTATTATAGATTGCGAAATGGTAAAGGACTTTTCCGTTCAGTTTGACAAATTCTACCTGCACGCGTCAGACACTGCAATGATCATTAGTATACAGGGTGTCACTCAATTCGCGCTTAGAAAGTTGCTATAAATACTCAACATTTTTCCACTCTTCCATATAGAACAGCGCTATATAAATATTAAGTCTCGTGTTTATACATCGCTCTTTACTGTCCAATCAACAAACTTCGATCTATGTAACAACGATAATCGAAAATTAAAGAAAAATCCTCGCAACTTGTCAACATTCTCTAAATACGAGACAGCAACGGGCAACAATCATTCATCGTCGTCAGGATTTCCGGCGCTAAACTTGAACGACAGGAGGGATAAACGGAGGGACCGACGGTAATCTCCCTTTATTGTCCCCCATGATAATGATATTACGAGCACACGCACAGGCTCGAAAGTCTCGGCCCGATTTCGCGAATCTTCCTCTCGTCGCCTCACCCTGTCCTCTATCCCTCCGCAGAAACTCATTTCCTCGACGTATCAAGGGGGGTGGTGGGTACAGCAGGGAGAACAAGGAGGGAAAAGGGGGGTCTTGGCGCGAACGAATAACGCAGTTTCGTCACGTAACGATTCCCCGCCTTGAAAAGCCAACAAACTTTAAGACGAACGGAACTGTCATCTCCACGCCGGACATGACAAACTCCCGACTGTTCCTGTCTTGTATCCTCCCGCTCCTTTGTACTGTCGCATCCCTTCGCATCCTCCACGGGCACCCTCGTCATCATCACGACTTCCTTTTATGCGTCAAGGTAAAGAAAGGGATGCTACAGACGAGGCTTTCCTTCGTTCCATTCTCACATCCTGCGCGATTACGTTACACGTGCCTGCATAAATTCCATTAAAGATGCCACTCTGATATCGACATTATTGGGTATTTTCCGGCAAAAGGCACGAAAGACACACTATGTTTAACACGGAATGTTCTAACGATAAATACAACGTTACATTGCTCGGCGTAGCAAAAATCGAAGTCTCAACGTGGAAAGCACATACCAGCGCCACTAACATTTAAAATAATTAATTTAAAAAAAATTTTTTTAACATATAATTAGATTCATTCTTTAATCTGACAATGAATACTACCGACATAACCATTTTGTTCGCATCTATTCTATTCTCTTCAGTTTATATATAAGGAAAAACGTGGCAACATTTATTTTTCTGTATGAGCTCTGACCACCAGAGAGCACCAAATATACAAAAACGTTCCCTTACAACTTATATTATACTTATATTAAACAGTAATGAAAGATTTCTCCGAATAGATTCAGAATACATATATTTTCATATATCTGCAATTTATAATTCATGCGATAAAGGGCGTCATAGATTAATTATTTATATGTATATATGAATATATATTGATAAATCACTTCACGTTATGTATCACGAGGAGGTGAATCTATTTGACAAAATCTTTTGTTTGAGCTACTGCTCAATATACAGGGTGCTCAATAATTTACAAAAGAGCCGCGGTCTACGATTATATCAAACTGAACAAAAAATTCTTCTACTATTTTACGAACAATACTTAAAATTCTAAATTATTAATCAAAGAAAATTCGTGAATCATGCACCATACGATAGATGAGCTATGGTGGTGACGTTTATCGCTTGATCAAATTGGATAAAAAGATCCTCTACCATTTTTCAAATGACTACGTAGATGTTTAGTTATTAATTAAACAAAGTTAGCGCATTATTGTGCACAATTGTATACCAATCTCCTAAATAATAACCAAACATATATATGGCCATTTGAAAAATGGTACCTTTTTGTTCAATTTGACCTAATATACAAGCATACAACGGCAGACGTCGCCATCACAGCTCATCTACCGCATGGCGCGTGATCGTTCATGAATCTTCTTTGATTAATAACTCAAAGTTTTACGTAGTTGTTCGCAAAATGATAGAGAAATTTGTTGTTCTGTTTAAACCAATCTACCTATACACCGCGGCTCCTTCGTGAGTTACCGAACATCCTATAGATTACAAGGGAATGTTTTTATAACTTTGACGCTTTGGTGAGCAAACTAAAAACCATACAGAAAAATGAATATTACCACATTTTTCCTTATAAAAAACTGAAGAAAATAGGATAAAAATGATCATGTCGGTAGTGTTCATTGTGAGTAGAACCTACGACGATTGTTACACATCAGTACACAATAGATTCTTCTCCAAAAGATGAATACAGGTTGTTGAACAATAAACTAATTGTAACATTGTTCGCATATATAGAAATAAACTTTGTTAAATTCTATATCATTCTGTATTATTTACGTGATGACGTTGTAATAATAGAATTGAATATTTGAAACATGTTTCCAAACATAGTTATTTTTATGGAACAAATGTATATATGGAAGATGTAATAACGTGTTATATTTACACAAAACTAATGCAAAATTATATGTCTTATTATAAATACACTAAGTATCCATGAAATTAAAAGTGGAAAACTGTGTTGCCCTCTTGGGTTACACTAAAAAACTAAACTGCATCCCAACAAGTACTTCATACGGTGCAGCACAGTTTAATGTAGCGTGTCTTTGAAAAGATTGGGAAACGCTCCTTATTAGTTAGCGAAATATCTCAATATTTAGATGTATATATTTCTCGTAATTCCCACATCTACCACACTCACGCACAATACGATCGCGTATATGCCCCTTTGAACTATGTGTGAATTCGAAACGCAATCTAGGCGAATCGATGAAACTAAAGTATGGCGTTGGCACAACACGATATTATTCGACGATGACACTCGACTCGTTTCACCATTCCCCACGAGTTCAATGTACCACCGTCTCCCTCTCAGCGCGCATTTAATAATTTACCACGTAACCGATCACGTTCTGCCGCAGCGCGGACGCAGCGGCTCGATCACCTGGTGTTTGCGCGCGCGATAGAATTAGATTCGTCGGCGAATAAAACAAACTGCGAGACACACGAAACTGTCATCTCCATTTCGTACGTGACAGACTTCGCTTCTTTTCCGTCTTTCTGAGTCACGCCAACCGCCGCCGCCATCGCCACCCTCGTCCGTCTATCTCTACCTCATCCTCTCCGTGTCATCTTCGTTCCTCGCGCGCTCTCTCGCCACGTCCCCCAAGACCGATCCGGCCATCGTGCTCGCCTACTCTGACCCCACCTCGAAGCTCGCCATTTCTCTCTTATATTGTCTACCGTTCGCGCCTTGCATATTAAAGCGGTGTCACGCCGGCAAAGCGGGAAAGTCCGGAGGAAGAGAAGGAGAGAAGCGAGCGAGCGAGGCCAGAGCGCGTGACGAGAAGGTGGTAGAGGGCAAAGAACGCGGAGGAAAGAGGACTAGAGGGCTCATCGTAATAAAAGTGAAGCGAAAAAGGGAGAGAAACCGAGTATGGCATCAGTGGGGTGGGTCGAAATAGAGCGGTGGAGGGGAAAAGGGCAAGAGGGGGAGGAGGTGACGGAGGGCGAAGGTAGGACGGCCGGAGGAGAAGGTTGGAGAGCTGCAAGCTCGTAACTTTTGTAATTGAGTTTAGTCATCCTGCCTTCTCTATGCTTTCTCCTTCGCCCTTGCCCCTCTGCCCTGCTCTCGCTCGTTCTCCCGGTCTCTTGCGTTCTCTTTGCTTTCTCTCTGCCTCTCTTTCGCTCTCCTTTCCTCCTCCTTTCTCTCTTTCTCTCCCTATCTCTCTTTTCGCTCGCTCATCGCGCCGCCACTCCTGACTTTTCCTCTTTCTGCCTGACGGATCGTACACCGGAACCTCCATCACCACGATGCCATCCGTTCGTCTACCCCCTTCCTCCCTCTCCACCCCTCGTCCCCTCCCATGACGTCCATCGAGAGCACCTTCCGAGTTTTTACTCCGACGCTCGCTCGCAGGTAATATCGTCGAAGCGAAAACTGTTAGCGAAAATGCGATGACTGAGAGAGAGAGAGAGAGAG